>NC_091175.1:3891245-3933745 GCF_040958095.1 Procambarus clarkii | reverse complement strand
CACGGATTCTTCCTTTGCTTCTCTGCTTTTTTCTGTCGGGCTGGTACAAACCTGCTTACAGCCTCCTGACATTTTTGGGTGACATGGTCCATCATGTCTTGTACGGACTTGGTTCCGAGTTCTGTGTCCCAATGTATATCCCATAGGAATTTATTCATCTCCTCATAGTTTATCTTTCAGTACGCCAGCCCTTTGAGTCCAGTCAGGCACTAAGAGTCGTCGCTATACACAGATGGCGGCTGGCGGCTCCCTCACTCATTCAAGGTCACACGCACTAAACTTTCTCCCCCAACAATACTGTTTGCAATGTTATTACCCTATATACACATATTATATATAAGTATCTACATGTTTTATGCGCCGTAACTGTAAGCTTGTAGTGCGCCCAAAGAGCATAGTGGCTACCCCTCTAAGCAGCTAGACAAATCGTGTAGACGACGTCACCTCCGTTACCCATATGGCTCCTCCCAGCATAATCCTTTTGCTGTTGTTACACTAATACACACATTATATATAAATATTTGCATTTGTGTTCACCATAGAGAACCACTGACCTGGTATGGTGAATGCAAACATTAACAGGTAGCCACACAGTCAGTAAACGATGCTGTCTCCCTCCATCTCTCAGCATCACTCCTCCCACAGCGCTAATTATTACAACAATCCTGCTATTATCACAACCCTGGTTATTTATATCACAGTCATGGGTTATCTGTAATATTGTCATCGCTAAATAATAACAATTATATATTTATTTTGACATTTTTCGGCGATGCTGTGGTCACAAGCTGAACAGCAATGCTGTTCGCTCATGCTGCGTGCGCCAGCCTTGGTAGCTCCAACAGTACTGTGCCTCTCACACCTGAGAATATTGCCCACGATTTTTTTTAAAATGGCATCTGTTTACAAGACCCCTGAGGAAGCTACTGTGAACCCCGTGTAGCCGCGGGCCATTTCAATCGGGCCTGGCACCCTATGGCGTATATATACACCATGCGCACCGTGGGACATGTTACTCAGGGCGTATATATACGCCATGCGCAGTTTAAGGGTTAATGGTACCACTTGAGCACACGTGGTTCCACTGGGACCCCTTAGAGTAACTTAGCAATAAAACACTAGTGATACCCTATACACATTACTACACACTTATGCCAGAAAACGAGAATGCAGCACTACTTAGCTTTGTAAACTAGACACAGGATAAGGTAAGAGAGAGAGTAGGAGGAAGGGGAGAGGGATGCAGAGCAACACAGTAGAGTTGTTGACACCATGCCGCCAGCCAGAGAAGAAGGCCAGCCTCGAGTCACAGCTTTCTCCAGCTGACTCGCTGCTGGCCGACTACTCAGCTAATCGTACAGCAGCCCTATATCCAAGTTTACTCAGGTCTACTTTACTAATACTTTCTAATCATTTGTAAACATAGTTGATGCTTATTTTATTAATTAATAATCAACCACCAGCTCAGTCTTTAAATGCTCTGTGAGAACCAAGATTCGTCTTACATCTGGCAAGGAAGATGCGAACAAAGATGCATCGACACGTGCATCAAATAATGTAAAGTAATTTATTTAGCTCAATTTGACCTCTGGTTTCCACTGATGAACCCAGGGTTGTAACACTCCTCCCCCCTTCAGAGAAAAAAAAAATGTGGCTACTAGAATAGTAGTCATATTTTTTTTAAGAGTATACAGAGAATAAAAAGGAAAATCTGTGCCATAAAAGAAAATTAATAACAAACAACAATTTCTCTGCAAGAAAAGTATAAAGGAATTCTTGAAAGAACAAACACATACAAAAAAACAGAGAATCTTGAGGTTAACTTGAGAGGATTTCGGGGTTTTTTAGTGTCCCCGCGGCCCGGTCCTCGACCAGGCCTCCACCCCCAGGAAGCAGCCCGTGACAGCTGACTAACACCCAGGTACCTATTTTACTGCTAGGTAACAGGGGCATAGGGTGAAAGAAACTCTGCCCATTGTTTCTCGCCGGCGCCTGGGATCGAACCCAGGACCACAGGATCACATGTACAGCATGCTGTCCGCTCGGCCGACCAGCTCCCAGTAAAGTAAATAAATTTGACCGGAATATTTAATGTCACAGGAGAACCTACAAAAAAATAACTAAAGCATGACAGTTGGTATATGGCTTCCTGTAGCTCAGATGAATGTTACTCAGGTAACCGGGACAGAGTGTCGGCTATCACGTTGAGCCGGCCCGGTAGGTGGATAATGGAAAGATTGAAGTCCTGTAGGTACAATGCCCACGTAAGGATGCGTTTATTTTTTTCCTTCATCTGATTCAAGAATACTAGTGGGTTATGGTCCGTGTACATTTCCACTATATTACCTGTGAGGTAGACTTCGAACTTTTTACATGTTAACACTAGCGGCAACGCCTCTTTTTCTACCATTGAATAATTGTGTTGCGCCTTGTCAAATTTCACAGAGTAATAATATACTGGGTGTTCCACTTGATCATCCCCAGTTTGCAGTAACACTGCACCAGCACCCGAGTCAGACGCGTCAACATGAATTTTAAATGGTTGGTCGAACCTTGGACTAGCGAGCACTGGGGCGGAAGCTAAGATCAATTTCAAATTTTTAAACGCCTCTACACAGTCTGATGACCACTTAAATTTAATGGTCTTCCACAACAAGTCTGTAAGAGGAGTGGCAACACCGGAAAAGCTCTGACAAAAGCGTCGATAGTACGCACACATACCGATAAATCTTTGAATGTCCTTTTTAGACTGGAGCATTGGATACTCCAGAATATCACTCATTTTATCTTGCCGAGGTAACACTTTTCCTTGGCCCACTTCATAACCAAGGTACGTCACTGTGCCTTGGCCAAAATGACACTTTTTTGCATTTAAGGTTATAGATTTTCATTTTTCAAAATTGTGAACAACCGGCATAACCTAGCTATGTGGTCAGCCCAATTACTATCAAAGAGCACAATGTCATCTAAATACGCCCAACAATTTGGCACATTAGCGAGCAGAGAGTTCATTAGCCACTGGAATGTGGCAGGGGCATTACACAAGCCAAACGGTTACACTTGATACTCAAAGACACCATCGGGTGTTACGAACGCAGTTAGATGTTTAGCACGTTCAGTGAGTGGGATCTGATAATAACCCCTCGAGAGGTCGAATTTCGAGACGTACGTGGCGTTCCCGATTTCGTCGATGCAGTCTTCAAGAAGGGGCAGCGGATAGGCATCCACAATGGTCACCTTGTTGAGCTGCTGATAATCGGTGCATAATCGCAAGGAGCCATCTTGTTTGGGGACCAAAAGGCAGGGCGAGCACCAAGATCCATGGCTTGGCCGGATGAGGCCGTGTAGGAGCAGGAAGTCGACCTCTTTCCGTATGATGGCCTTCTTTTCCGGACTCATCCGATAGGGTTGCAGGTGAATGGGGGTGTAGTCCGTCAACTTGACATCATGGTAAATGGCATCAGTCTGGGTCACGACCTCCCCGAACAGACTGGAGAATTCGTCAAGCACCGACTGCACCTCTTCACGTTGGGCCATCTGCAAATGGGACAGTCCCCCCTCCACAGCATTCACAGAACTAGAATTATTGAGAATGAGGTTAGTTGGGTCCCCAGAACAGTCATCCCCTCCCTCACTGGAAAAGGAAACATTGGTTAGTGCGATTTGCCTGGGGCCCTGGAACTTCTTCAGCCGATTCAAGTGTATGAGCATTACCTGGTTACGCTTGTCAGAGGGGCTCACTTTGCACGTGAGGTCCCCAATCTTTTCTGTCACAATGTAGGGGCCTTCGTACTTGTGGGACATAGTGTTCCCTAGTTGAGGCTTTAATACCAGGACAGGGTCACCAGGCTGAAATACCCGCAACTTACCCTTAGCATTGTGTTGTTCTTTCATATTTTTTTGGGCTTTCCCAAGATACTTTAGTGCAGCCACCTTGCAGTCCTTGAGTCTCTGGTGGTGTTGCGCAAAGAAAGCTGAACCTTCGGTTAACGTTACATTCCCTAACAGATTCTCCTGTAACATTCGCAAGGATCCACGAACTTTATGGCCAAAGACTAACTCAAAAGGAGAATAACCCAGTGAACTTTGTAACTCCTCTCGAGCAGCAAACAAAACATAAAGCAAGTTCTCATCCCAGAAGTTGTGGGAACTCCTGCACGATGTCTTCAACATCTGCTTCAGAGTTAGATGGAACCGCTCAATTACCCCCTGACAATGTGGATGGTATGGGCTGGAAACCTTATGAGTTATTCCATGGTCCTTACAGAATTGTTAAAAAATATCAGACTTAAAATTAGTACCATTGTCAGTTTGCATGACCCGAGGCAGTACATAAGTGGAAAAAATTGCAACATACGAGCAATAACAGTCTTTGCTCGGATGTTCCTTACAGCAAAAGCCTCTGGGTAACGGATCGTGATACACATCATCGTCATTAGGTAAATATTACCAGACTTAGTTCTAGGTAATGGACCAACACAGTCCATTACCACATGAGAAAATGGTTCCTCCAGCACGACAATAGGCCTTAGAGTAGCTTTAGGTGGTGTCTGGTTTGGTTTCCCAACAAGTTGACAAGCAATACATACATTACAAAATTTTGCCACATCGCTTTTCAGCTTGGGCCAAAAAAAATACTTGAAGATTTTGTGATAAGTAATATTAATACCTTGATGTCCCCTTATAGAATCATCATGAGCAGCTGACAAAACTCTCTCTCTCTATAGCAGGTCGGCAACATAACCTGGTGGACTACCTCCCACTCATTTGACAAGGGAGCATTCTGTGGTCTCCATTTTCTCATCAAAATCTGATCATTGTAGTAGTACCCAGTTGCTGCGTCTACAATTTCCTCCTTAGAGATGGCTACTTCGTGGCATTCTGCTGTCGTGATGCTGAACCCCGGTTCATTCCGAACACAGCGATTTCACAACACATAACACCTTGCCTCAGCAACCGTTCCCACCACCTTGTACTCCTACACACACCAGACCCTTGAGGCGTACCACTAGGTTTGTACTGGAACACAATGAGTGAACATATGGAAGGTATTTAAAGGCCGTCGGGTTTTGTCATTTAATTACAAAAAATAGACTCTGACAAATAATAACATATTAGTATACTCTATTAGGTAAATACACTTCCAATGCCCATAGACCACTTGACCTCCGCGGTCACCACTTGCATTCGTAACTTGCGTCTAAGTCCCTAATACTGAATAATTACTACAACGCTTCACACCCAGTTAGTCTTACATTCAATACTCACATACTGCAGACTTAACTTGGTCACTAAGATCACATCAGGCTCTCGCACAGCTGTCTGCTACACTTCGCTGCTGCCATAAACAGAGACCCCGGAGGACTTGCCAGTTCCACTCCCACAACCAGACTGTCTTCAGCCAGCCATGGCGTCAACAATTTCACCCCGCCTCTCAAGGAAGGTATAATCCGATTAACCTTAACCCTAGAAGCGATAACCTTGTTCCTAGAAGCCTGAGTCCTCTTTCCAGGAATTATTAGTTTGGCTAAGCAGCTGTGGTCTTAATCCCTTGACCTTTCTTAGATATGTGATCCATAGTCTGTCTACTTAACATGTACTTCCAATCATCATTCGTTAAGTGTTGTAGTAATGATCCTCTAGCTAATAATCCCTACTAACTTGTGGATTACAACACTGCAAGACTGGGGTCAGCTTTCTGTAACTCACTCAAGGAGGCGTCCAGGCCGTGGTCAGATGCCATTGGCCGAGGCTCAACAGTGTTCTCCTCCACCTCCTCATTACTCTCGGTAGGAGGCAGTGGTAGGCTCTCCACAATGTCCTCGGCCACGTCATCGAGTCAGGCCATGAATGTGTCCGCAAGATCCACTCGGAAAGTTCCTCGTGTCCTTGGGATTTATCACCTTGGCAAGAACAGGGCTGCCCTTACATTTAAGTCCCATAGACCTGGTCACCGCGCATGCAGGGTACACAACATTATCCTCTGCTGCGGGTAGATCCAGGGAAACCTTAGGGGTAGGCAACATAATAGGCAGTCTGGAGTCCCCTACCTTATCCCCTGCTAAATCATTACCCAATATTACATCAACATTAGAGAAAGGCAGGTAAGAAGTGACTCTGACTGTACAAACACCCTTGTGGAAATCAGATTCCAGGGTAACCTTATGGAGGGGTACTGCTCGAGTATCACTAGTGACACCCTCGACCAGTACTACCTCTCCAGTGTCGCGAGTGTTGGCACCTTGCAATGTACTCTCTAAAATTAAAGTCTGGATGGCACCAGTGTCTCGGAAGATCACTACGTCCTTCCAGGAAAAACCCTCAGACAAAAGTAATCTCCCTTTCGATAAGAATGGAGTAAGCCGGTCCAACCACTGTGGGTTGGAGGTCTTACTCCCTAACCCTTCAGAAGGCCTCAAGCCCTGTATCACAACAAGAGCATTGGGTCTTTTTTCTGGGTACAGTTACCAACAACGGCATGTAATGTGGTTTGGACGTTTACAGTGACCACAGATTCGTCGGGGAGAAGAGACATTACTAATAGGATTGACCTTCGGTTCACCCTTAGGTGCCGTGGGGGCTAGACAATTTAACAGGGTCAGTTATGTCTGAAACAGAAGGTGCATTAGTTATAGGGTTAGAATGAGCTGGTCTGGAGTGGCTGTGGGTATAAGTTTTGTTACTCTGTGGGGTATAATTATTTTTATTAGGCCTTTTGCCTGCCAACTGGTAGTTTTCTGCCATCTTGGCCAAATCCACTATATTAGAATCTACCTCTATCCTTCCTCTAATGTAATGTGCTACATTCTCTGGCATATTATCTATAACATTTTCTACTAAAACTAGATTTTTAAGTGCCTCGTATGTTTCGGCTTTAGCCGAGCGAATACATTTTTCAAACAATCTAATTTGATCATTAGTAAATTCAGTGAGAGGTTGGTTGTGAGTAGGCCTAAGGTTGCGATAAGCTTGGCGGTGAGCTTCAGGCATAATTTCATATGCCTTCAAAATCCGTTCCCTGACTTTACTATATTCAAAACACTCGTCGTCAGGCATGTTTATAAAAATATCTTGGGCCTTACCCCTAAGTCTTCCCTGTAGGATTTTTACCCACTCTTCCTTTGGCCAGTTCATGGACATTGCCAATCTCTGAAAATGGTTGAAAAACCTTTCAGGGTCCGACTCTGAAAATTCAGACAAGTTATGCTTTTTCTTATAATGCCTGGGGTTTGAATCCCTGGCAGGTGGTAGTCCAGTGGTATTCGCTCTAATTTTAGCCTCCTCGGTTTTGAGTCTTTGCTCCTCTAGTCTTATTTTTGCTAATTCTAGAGCTATCTCTCTGTCCCTATGAGCTGCACTTTCCGCTTGGCTAGGCTGGCATAAAGGTATATCACTTGGCAATAGATCTTGATCTATGCAATGTTGTAATATTTCATTCACCAAACCGCGTCATTTAACTCGAGGCCATATTCCTTGCCTAACAATACTAAATTAGATTTGGTAAGCTTCTTGATCTCTACCACTGAAGGGTCATTTGCCAGTTCCTGCATTTTAGCCTCCATAACTAATTAATTTAGCTCCTAGCCAAAGAAAAAAATTAAAAAATATAAATTGGAAAATAACAAATTCTGCACGGCCCCTAACACAAGGCCACACTTACCTCAATCGTGAATGGATCCAGCTGGGTGTCCAGTCAGTGCAAGATATATCCTTTGCTAGATGAGCTGGGCCCTAGGCTAACACACAACCGTTTTGCGGAAAACAAGAATTTTTAGTTTTGGCACTCAAAAATCTAATTTTTTACAATTACAAAATTCCTCCCGGTCAGGCCAACCACTTGTTATAAAACTTGCGTGCTGCTATGGGGGATCTAGTATTATGGAGCAGGGTCAGCAGTTAGAATCAGGAGGTATCACCATTAAGGGAGATCATAAAGGCCCGGCCCTCAATAAAATATAATACAGTGTTAACTATTTGGCTTCAAGAAAATGTCAACCTAGAGGTAGATCATTGATCTCCTACACAGGAAGAATGGATACTCCTTTAAAACTAACTTATTTATTAAAACCTCTTAACCCCCATATACATTCACAACAATAACAATAATTACTTTACCACACTATCTTACATTAACTACCTTGGTCCACATAGACAGGATACAAGGTTTACACTTGGGACTAGCTAGGGTAAAGTCTACTAGGCAAGGGACACTAGCAAGGACTCTATAGGTAGCTTAATGGTACCACTTGAGCACACGTGGTTCCACTGGGACCCCTTAGAGTAACTTAGCAATATAAACACTAGTGATACCCTATACACATTACTACACACTTATGCCAGAAAACGAGAATGCAGCACTACTTAGCTTTGTAAACTAGATACAGGATAAGGTAAGGGAGAGAAGGAGGAGGAAGTGGAGAGGGATGCAGAGCAACACAGTAGAGTTGTTGACACCACGCCGCCAGCCAGAGAAGAAGGCCAGCCTGGAGTCTCAGCTTTCTCCAGCTGACTCACTGCCGGCCGACTACTCAGCTAATCGTACCCTATATCCAAGTTTACTCATCTCTACTTTACTAATACTTTCTAATCATTTGTAAACATAGTTGATGCCTATTTTATTAATAATCAACCACCAGCTCAGTCTTTAAATGCTCTATGAGAACCAAGATTCATCTTACGTCTGGCAAGGAAGATGCGAACAAAGACACATCGACACGTGCATCAAATAATGTAAATTAATTTATTTAGCTCAATTTGACCTCTGGTTTCCACTGATGAACCCAGGGTCGTAACATCAGAATTCTTTAAAGATTTCACACATAATTTATAGGTCGTGTGGGGTCTATGTTCTCCAATTCCACATTCCATAACATGGCATTCATTCACATTAAATTCCATTTGCCAAGTGTTGCTCCATATACTTATTTTGTCCAGGTCATCTTGAAGGGCATGCCAATCATCTAGGTTTCTTATCTTCCCTATTATCTTAGCATCATCAGCAAACATGTTCATATAATTTTGTATGCCATCTGGTAGATAGTTTATGTAGACAATGAACATTACCGGTGTAAGAACTGAACCCTGTGGGACTCCACTTGTGACACTCCTCCAATCCGACACGTTGCCTCTGATTACGGCCTTCATTTTTCTATAAGTAATCTATCAATTTCTACTCATCCAATATGTTCCAGTTTCAAGAACAACCTCTTATGTGGAACTCTGTCAAAAGCCTTTTTTAGGTCCAGATAGATGCAGTCAACCCAACGATCTCTTTCCTGTAAAATCTCTGTGGCTCGATCATAGAAACTGAGTAAATTCGTTACATAGGATCTTCCAGAGCGAAAACCATACTGTCTGTCTGATAATATATTGTTTTTCTCCAGGTGTTCAACCCATTTAGTTTTAATTATTTTTTCCAATATTTTGACAATTACACTTGTCAATGATACAGGTCTATAATCGAGGGGGTCATCCCTGCTGCCGCTTTTGTAGATTGGAATGATGTTAGCCTTTTTCCACACATCAGCTACAACTCCTTTACACAGGGATGCCTGAAAAATCAGTTGAAGTGGAATGCTGATCTCAGGTACACATTCTCTCAGAACCCATGGCGATACTCCATCTGGACCAAATGCTTTATTCTTACTTAGCTCCTTGAGCATCTTTTCCACTTCGTCTCTAGACACCTCTATGTGCTCTATGTTGTTCTCTGGAATTCTTGTTGTGTCTGTTTCCCTGAAGATTTCATTTTGTACAAACACACTTTGGAACTTTTCGTTTAATGTTTCACAAATTTCTTTTTCATTTTCCATGAATCTATTTCCCATTTTCAACCTCTGAATATTATCCTTTACCTGCGATTTGTTGTTTATGGATTTATAGAATAGACCTAGTTCTGTTTTACATTTGTCCGCAATCCCTTTTTCAAATTTTTTTCTGCCTCTCTCCTCACTGACGTGTAGTTGTTTTTCGCATCTTTGTATCGCTGGTATGTTTGGGAATTTGGCGTCTTCCTGTATTGATTCCATTTTTGTGTCTTTTGGTCTCTGGCCCTATCGCAATTTCTGTCGAACCAATCCTGTTTCCTAGTTCTGCATGCTGCTTTGGTATAATTTTTTTGTGCCTTTATCATATATTTCAGAAAACTTGACATACATCTCATTTACTTCCTTGCCAACCAACAAGTCTGTCCAATTATACTCACCAAAATGTAATCGTCAATGTAATCAATCAGAGCTTCAATATACCAATGTGCTTTAATATACTTACTAATCTCTCTCATCTCATTTTTTTTCTTGCAATGTATTTGTTATCATTTTATTAATTCTGTAAGAATTTACCTACTTAAAATTATCTGTTAGATTAAGGACCTGCCCGAAACGCTGCGCGTACTAGTGGCTTTACAAGAGTGCAATTACTGTACTATGCTATATATTCTCACAAACCCAATGTACCTTCTTGTATATAAATAAATAAATAAATAAATAAATAAATAAATAAATTTCTAAGGTCGTCGTAGTGTCCTCTCCTGAAGTCAGGTTTTTCAACTGCTTCAACCCCCATATTTTCTTCCCGATTATAACGTATTGCATACTTTATTCCCAAAAAGACATGGTCACTTTTACCCAAGGGAGGAAGGTACTGAATGTCAAATATATCTTCCTCCTTCCTGGTAAATATCAAATCTAGCATGGAGGGTATGTCCCCTGTTACGACCCTGGGTTCTCCAGTGGAAACCAGAGGTCAAAATTGAGCTATTAAACTTTCTGGTAGTACAGTTGAGTGCATCTCGAGCGGCAATTGTTTGTATCTTCCCTGCCAGACGTAAGACTATTATGGTTTCTCAAAGAGCATTTAAAGACTGAGCTGGGGGTTGATTATTAAATAATAACATAGGCACCAACTTTGCTTACTAATACTTTCTAATCATTTGTAAAGTAACAATACATTGCATAGGGGAAGATCTTTAATGTGCTTAGCTGCACGATCAATTAGGCTCCTTCCGGCACCACAACATGGGAGGCCTAGCTGGTCGCTAGGAGGTTCTTCTCTGGCTGGCGTTCGTGCGGACGAGACCTACTCTGTGGCTGCACCCCTAATCTCCTCCCTTCTCCTCTTACTTATTTCCCTTACCCTAAGTTCCTGTACCATTAAGTTAAGTATTGTATGGTGTTAAGTGTGCCTACTCTGGTAGTAAATATTGGTGAGACCTGGGGATAGTATTTGCCAGTGTTTTGGGTACCCCTAAGTGTTGTGTTTTGTATTAGGGTACCACATGGTCTCACTACCCTAAGCTGCATCCAGCTTCAGTGCTTATCCAGTAGTACTTTACCCTAGCTTGTTATTAGTGTAAACCTTGTATCCTGCCTATGTGGACCAAGGCTTTTAACATAAGGTAGTGTGGTAAAGTTATTATTATTGTTATTGGTGTGAGTGTATATGGGGGGTTGTTAAGGGGTTAATAAATAAGTACATGAATTACAGAGTATCCCTTCTTCCTATGTGGGAGTGCATTGATCAACCCTTAGACTAACATGTATGGTCTAGTAGCAAGTTATTACTACTGTGGATAGTTTATACTGGGGGCCGGGCCTTTTAGCTCTCCCATATTTGATACTCTTGTCTTCTAACTACCCTTACCCCTTAATAGTACCAGACCCCCATAGAAGCCCACACCATTATAATTTATTACATCCCCTTCCCTCATCCTCGTAGCTTGTTTAACATGTTGATACAAGAATGTTTCCAGGATGGGGTCTACAAATCTACAGGTCCAAAAATCCTCTGTTCTGGCTTCATATGCTTCCCAGTCTATGGATTTTAAGTTGAAATCGCCGACTATCAACAGTCGTGATCTATCTTTATCCACTCCTACCATAATCTCTCATTATTGTTATAAGACCCTCTCATTTACTATCTAACTCCTCCTTTGTCCATGTGTTGCTTGGCAGTGGACTATATGCATTTATGATCATTAGTTTATCATCCTCATGGCAGATCTCTAGTGCTATTACGTCAACTTCTCATGGATTGGCAATCATTATTTCGTTCTCCTTTAGGTGTTCTTTCACCAGCACAGCAACGCCACTGCCTTTCCTAATTTTTCTGTCCCGTCTCCAAATTGAGTAGCCCCTTGGGAATATGACCTCATTTAAAATAACATCTTCACGTTTTGTCTTCGTGAGTTCAACAGTGTCTGGTGTCTGCAGCTGTATTACATCACTTAACTCCAGTATCTTCGATCTCACTCCCATCTACATTGGTGTATATTATTTTCAGGAACATGTTCCCCCTCTCCTTATTCTTCACTACCCCTCTCTCTAGCAATTTTGTTGGTTTACCTTTTTGTACCATTTTACAGGCCTGCCTACCCCTATCACTTTGTAGAAAAAAAAATTGATTTCTTCTTAATTTTTTCTCTCATTTAGCCTTTTTGCCTCTACGAGGTTTAGTTTCAGCTTCTCTCTGTCTTCTCTTGAAAGATCTCGTCTTAACGACCACACTTTCCCATCCTCATCACTTTGTAATTTTCTAGAATTCCTTAGTACTTCTTCCATTTGTTTGGCACCGTTTAGGGTGATCCAAAAAGATCGATCTTTCCCTTTTACATACCTGCCTATTCTCCTGTAGTCACACACATTCTCTATGGTAGTAAGACCTTCCACGAGGCCAACAATTTTATCTACTACTTTCGCTTCTTTTACAGCTCTTTCTGACCAAGATGTTATCTCCTTTTCTTTGCAACCAAAAATTTTCAGGGACTTACTCCGATCAACTGTGTTTTGCACCAACTTTGGGTTAGATGCCAATTCCCTTCTCACTTCCAGCCTAATGTTTGTTTTATCTTGGTTACTGCAGTGTATACTCACCTAATTGTACTCACCTAATTGTTCTTGTGGGGGTTGAGCTCTGGCTCTTTGGTCCCTCCTCTCAACTGTCAATCAACAGGTATACAGGTTCCTGAGCCTATTGGGCTCTATCATATCTACACCTGAAACTGTATGGAGTCAGCCTCCACCACATCACTTCCTAATGCATTCCATTTGTCAACCACTCTGACACTAAAAAAGTTCTTTCTAATATCTCTGTGGCTCATTTGGGCACTCAGTTTCCACCTGTGTCCCCTAGTGCGTGTGCCCCTTGTGTTAAATAGCCTGTCTTTATCTACCCTATCAATTCCCTTCAGAATCTTCACACACTGTGTGTGTGTGTGTGTGTGTGTGTGTGTGTGTGTGTGTGTGTGTGTGTGTGTGTGTGTGTGTGTGTGTGTGTGTGTGTGTGTGTGTGTGTGTGATTGTGTGTGTGTGTGTGTGTACTCACCTATTTGTGCTTGCGGGGGTTGAGCTTTGGCTCTTTGGTCCCGCCTCTCAACTGGTGTACAGGCTCCTGAGCCTACTGGGCTCTATCATATCTACATTTAAAACGGTGTATGGAGTGAGCCTCCACCACATCTGTTACGAACCCAAGTTCATCGTCAGAGCACGGAGCAGTGACGTCAACGCCATCTGTGAGTCCGCTCCCAAAATCCCCACGAAATGGACGATGCCATCTAGTGGTGGCAGGAATATGCCAGCTCGACATGCTAGATTCTTGTCCTGGTAGCTCGTGAGGTAGCTAGTGCTGACCTCTGGTGAGGTGGTGCTCAGAACATCAGCGCCATCTATTGAGCTAGATGCTATACGTTTGTATATAAGCCAGTAAGTGATGTTGCCTAGTGGTTCCCATGTAGTGTCCCAGTACTGATGACGTGTCAGCTTTCAAAGAGTCAACATAGGGCTGCTGTGATGCAGGAAGAGTCAGTCTACCCAAGGCAGCCAAGGTCTCTTCACCAGTCTGCTTTGCAGAAGTAGTGAGCCGCCGCCGGACGAGAACTGTAGTGTGTTCATCTGTCTGCCTGAAGAGTGGCAGTGACAGGATTCGCCGTACCCGGGGCTGGCTGGTGGAAGAGACAGCCGACTGTGGTGCTGAACGAGGTGAGTAACCAGCGAGTTACACGAGGCTCCTGCCTAGGGCTCGCAACCCTAGTATTCGCTCGTGAAGTGGCCAAACAGCGTGAGGCTGATTGGTACCTGCCAGCTACAGGCTGGACTGTGGTTGTGGGCCTTCACGACGAGGCACCCAATGGAATTGTGATTTGACTGGCCTGTAGCCAGGGTAGATTCATCGTGGATTCCTGGTACTTGCAAAGGGTAGTGCCGTGGAATAGGAAACCAGGCAAGACTGCATGGAGTGAGCTTCGCCAAGTGTTCAGCGTCTTCAGAGTGAGACGATGATGTACATTGTGTAGTGATATTTCCCGTTTATGACTTTTATATATCTATGGTGGTGGGAAGACTAATTATACATGGTATAAAGTGACGAACTTGTGTTTTTAATGTGCCTCCAATTGTTATTTTATTTACATTACTGAGCTCACCCCTTGAAAGCCTCTACTAACTTGGGGCGGGATACCCAAACTCTACATCACGCAGAAGAGTTCCATCAGAAAAGAACCCGGTTGCATCCCATTTGGGCCGTAATAACAGCACTGCCTAATGCATTCCATCTGTTAACTACTCTGACACTGAAAAAGTTCCTTCTTACTTCCCTGTAGCTCATGTGGGTACTCAGTTTTCACCTGTGTCCCCTTGTTCGCATCCCGCCAGTGTTGAATAGTTTATCCTTGTTTACCCGTTCGATTCCCCTGAAGATTTTGTAGGTTGTGATCATGTCCCCCCCTTACTCTTCTGTCTGCCAGTGTCGTAAGGTGCATTTCCCGCAGCCTTTCCTCGTAACTCATGCCTCTTAGTTCTGGGACTAGTCTAGTAGCATACCTTTGGACTTTTTCCAGCTTCGTCTTGTGCTTGACAAGGTACGGGCTCCATGCTGGGGCCGCATACTCCAGGATTGGTTTTACATATGTGGTGTACAAGATTCTGAATGATTCCTTACACAGGTTCCTGAACGCTTTTCTGATGTTAGCCAGCCTCGCATATGCCGGAGACATTATTCTTTTTATGTGGGCTTCAGGAGACAGGTTTGGTGTGATATCAACTCCTAGATCTTTCTCTCTGTCTGTTTCATTAAGTACTTCATCTCCTATTCTGTATCCTTTGTCTGGCCTCCTGTTTCCATTGCCTAGTTTCATTACTTTGCATTTACTCGGGTTGAACTTCAACAGCCATTTGTTGAACCATTCACTCAGTCTGTCTAGGTCATCTTGTAGCCACCTACTATCATCCTCTGTTTCAATCCTCCTCATAATTTTTGCATCGTCGGCAAACATTGAGAGGAACGAATCTGAGGGTGAAATGATCACCCTCTGGGAGATCATTTACATATACCAGAAACAGTATAGGTCCAAGGACTGACCCCTGCGGGACTCCACTTGTAACGTCTCGCCAATCTGAGACCTCACCCCTCACACAGACTCGTTGTCTCCTGTTGCTTAGGTACTCCTTTATCCAATGGAGTACCTTCACTTTCACTCCAGCCTGCATCTACAGCTTTCTCACTAGCCTCTTGTGTGGCACTGTATCAAAGGCTTTCTGACAATCCAAAAATGTGCAGTCTGCCCACCCTTCTCTTTCTTGCCTTATTTTTGTTGCCTGGTCATAGAATTCAAGTAACCCTGTGAGGCAGGACCTGCCATCCCTGAACCCATGTTGATGCTGTGTTACAAAGTTCCTTCGCTCCAGATGCTTCACTAGCTTTTTTCACAAAACCTTCTCCATCAGCTTGCATGGTATGCAGATTAAGGACACTAGCCTGTAGTTCAGTGCCTCCTGTCTATCCCCTTTCTTGTACATCGGGACTACGTTAGCTGCTTTCCAAATATCTGGCAGTTCCCCCTGTTGCCAGTGATTTGTTATACATTATGGAGAGTGGTAGGCACAGTTCTTTTGCTCCTTCCTTCCCCTTCCTTCCAAGGGGAGATTCCATCTGGACCTATAGCCTTTGTCACATCCAACTCTAGTAAACACTTCCTTACTCTCCCGCTGGTAATCTCAAACTCTTCCAGTGGTTCCTGGTCAGCTATTCCCTCTCTTATCTCTGGAATTTTTCCTTGCTCTAAGTTGAAGACCTCCTGGAATTTCTTATTCAGTTCCTCACACACTTCCTTGTCATTTGTAGTGAATCCTTCCACCCCTATCCTTAATTTCATAACCTGTTCCTTTACTGTTGTTTTTCTCCTGATGTGGCTATGCAACAATTTAGGCTGAGTCTTTGTCTTGCTTGCGATGTCATTTTCGTATTGTCTTTCTGCCTCTCTTCTCATCCTGACATATTCATTCCTGGCATTCTGGTATCTTTCTCTGCTCTCCAGTGTCCTGTTATTCCTATAGTTTCTCCATGCTCTTTTACTTTGCTGCTTAGCTAGCCTACATCTCTAATTAAACCATGGGTTTCTCATCTTCATTTCTCTGTTTTCCTTTTGGACTGGGACAAACTTGTTTGCAGCGTCCTTGCTCTTCTGCGTGATGTAATCCAAAATATCTTGGGCCGTCTTTCCCCTGAGCTCTGTTTCCCATGCTATATCTGTTAGGAATTTTCTTATCCCCTCATAGTTTCCCTTTCGGTATGCTAACCTTTTGGTTTCGGTATCCCTCCTCAAGTTCAATAACCATTCTTCAATCAGGTACTCAAACACCAGTACACTGTGGTCGCTCATTCCTACTGGGTCCTCAAAACCGATTTCTCTTATGTCGGAGTCGTTCAGAGTGAAGACTAGGTTGAGTCTCGCTGGTTCATCATTGCCTCTCATCCTTGTGGGTTCTCTGACATGCTGGGTTAAAAAGTTTCTAGTCACCACCTCCAATAGTTTGACTCTCCACATATCCTCGCCTCCATGCGGTTCCTCGTTCTCCCAGTCAATCCTTCTGTGATTGAAGTCGCCCATGATGAGCAGGTGGGATCTATTTCTACAGGCAGCAGAGGCTGCCCTCTCAATTATAGTGTTAACTGCCATGTTGTTGTTTTCATACTCTTGACTGGGTCTTCTGTCATTTGGTGGAGGGTTGTATATTACTGCTACTACTATTCTTGGTCCTCTCTTTGTCATGGTGCCTGCTATGTAGTCTCTGAACCCCTCACAGCCCGGGATAGCCATCTCCTTAAAACTCCATTCCTTTCTCATGAGTAGGGCCACTCTGCCTCCTCCCCTACCTTCCCTCTCTTTCCTTATTACTGTGTACTCCTGGGGAAACACGGCATTCGTTATGATTCCAGAGAGTTTTGTTTCAGTGAGTCCAATTACATCTGGGTTCACTTCTTGTGCTCTTTCCCTTAGTTCACTGGTCGTGCTTGTGATCCCATCTATGTTCGAGTACATCACCCTGAAACTGACTCTCTTCTGCTTCTCCTCTGAGGGGGACCTTTGGGATCTGGGTGAATGGGAGCTGGGGGGATCTGGCACGGGGAGACTGGTGGAGGAGGGAGGGCTTGGGGGGTGGGGGAGAGGGGGGGGTGGGGGATAGGGGGAGGGTAGGGGGGTGAGAGGGGGAGGGTAGGTGGGGAGAGTGAGAGGGGGAGGGTTGGAGGGAGAGTGAGGGGGGGAGGGTAGGGGGTAGGGGAGAGGGAGGGTAGGGGGAGCATGGGGGGAGGAGAAGCTTTGGGGGATAGGGGAGATGGGGGAAGCTTGGGGGGGAGAAAAAGGGGGGAAGGCTTGGGGGGCGTGGGGGAAAAAGGAGCGCTGAGGTGGGTGAGGAAGAGGGGAGGGTTTAGGGGAGTGGTGGAGAGGGGAAGACTTAGGTGGGGTGGGGGAGAGTGGGGGGCTTACGGGGGCGGGGGAGAACGGAGGGCTTGGGGGTGGGAGAGACGGGAGGGCATGTGGGAGAAGGGAGGGCTTGGGGAATGGGGGAGAAGGGAGGTCCTGGGGAGAGGGGTGAGTGGGAGAAGGGGGGTGATTGGGAGGAAGGGGGTGGGCAGGGGGAGGGTGCCCTAGGTGGGTACTTAGTGTGTGTGTGTACTCACCTAGTTGTGTTTGCAGAGGTTGAGCTCTGGCTCTTTGGTCCCACCTCTCAACCATCAATCAACAGGTGTACAGATTCCTGAGCCTATTGGGCTCTATCATATCTACACTTGAAACTGTGTATGGAGTCAGCCTCCACCACTTCACTTCCTAATGCATTCCATTTGTCAACCACTCTGACACTAAAAAAGTTCTTTCTAATATCTCTGTGGCTCATTGTGGGCACTCATTTTCCACCTGTGTCCCCTTGTGCGTGTGCCCCTTGTGTTAAATAGCCTGTCTTTATCTACCCAATCAATTCCCTTCAGAATCTTGAATGTAGTGATCATGTCCCCCCTAACTCTTCTGTCTTCCAGCGAAGTGAGGTTTAATTCCTGTAGTCTCTCCTCGTAGCTCATACCTCTCAGCTCGGGTACTAGTCTGGTGGCAAACCTTTGAACCTTTTCCAGTTTAGTCTTATCCTTAACTAGATATGAACTCCATGCTGGGGCTGCATACTCCAGGATTGGCCTGACATATGTGGTATACAAAGTTCTGAATGATTCTTTACACAAGTTTCTGAATGCCGTTCGTATGTTGGTCAGCCTGGCATATGCCGCTGATGTTATCCTCTTGATATGTGCTGCAGGAGACAGGTCTGGCGTGATATCAACCCCCAAGTCTTTTTCTTTCTCTGACTCCTGAAGAATTTTCAAACAACGCTGTTTGAATGTAATTGTCTGTAATAATTTGTAATTGTATTTGTGCTGCTTTTTCAGCCATGTTCCCCCCTCTTTTACCTCTATTTTTATTTGTTCTTAACACATTTTATTCTTTTTACCCATTAGTATTAAGCTTTAGTTATTAATGTTTTTCCTGCCCGAAACTCTTTGCGTAATAGTGGCTTTAGGCATTGTATGTACTAGCTCTATCTATTAATCCAACAAACTTTGTAAAATCTCTTTATGTATGTACCTTACCTAAATAAACATTTATTTATTTATTTATTTATTTATAATTTCCTCTCCCAGATGATACCTTGTATATGGCCTCCTGCTCCCTACACCTATCTTCATTACATTACATTTGGTTGGGTTAAACTCTAACAACCATTTGTTTGACCATTCCTTCAGCTTGTCTAGGTTTTCTTGAAGCCTCAAACAGTCCTCTTCTGTTTTAATCCTTATCATAATTTTAGCATCGTCCGCAAACTCTTTGTGTGTGTGTGTGTGTGTGTGTGTGTGTGTGTGTGTGTGTGTGTGTGTGTGTGTGTATGTGTGTGTGTGTGTGTGTGTGTGTGTGTGTGTGTGTGTGTGTGTGTGTGTGTGTGTGTGTGTGTGTGTGTGTGTGTGTGTGTGTGTGTGTGCGTGTGTGAGAAGAGTGGGAGTGGGGGGGAAGAGTGTTTTGGGAGAGTGAGATGGGGGGTAAGAGGAGGGGGTGGACTAAGAAGGTTTGCGACCTTATCGCCTTTGCCACAAGATGTTAAGATCCTCCTACCCTGACTAAGGGAGTACTTGTGTATGCGTGTGCGTGTACTTGTGTGTGCGTGTGCATGCATACGTGCATGCGTGCGTGTGCTAGTGTGTGCGCGGGAGTGTGTGCATGTGTGTGTACGTGCGTGTGAGTGGTTGCTGGTGGGTGGGTGGGTGAGGTGAGGGGATTAGCGGCTTATCTGGGTTCCAGTGAGCCCACAGTTGCTGTCCTGTGTGTGTGAGGGAGTGTGTAATTACCTAAGTGTAGTTACAGGATGAGAGCCACGCTCGTGGTGTCCCGTCTTCCCTGCACTCTTTGTCATATAACGCTTTGAAACTACTGACGGTCTTGGCCTCCACCCCTTTCTCACCTAACTTGTTCCAACCGTCTACCACTCTGTTTGCGAAAGTGAAATTTCTTATATTTTTTGACCATCTTTGTTTAGCTAGTTTAAATCTGTGACCTCTTGTTCTTAAAGTTCCAGGTCTCAGGAAATCTTCCCTATCGATTTTATCAATTCCTGTTACTATTTTGTATGTAGTGATCATATCACCTCTTTTTCTTCTGTCTTCTAGTTTTGTCATATTTAATGCCTCTAACCTCTCCTCGTAGCTCTTGCCCTTCAGTTCTGGGAGCCACTTAGTAGCATGTCTTTGCACCTTTTCCAGTTTGTTGATGTGCTTCTTAAGATATGGGCACCACACAATCGCTGCATATTCTAGCTTTGGCCTAACAAAAGTCGTGAACAATTTCTTTAGTATATCGCCATCCATGTATTTAAAAGCAATTCTGAAGTTAGAAAGCGTGGCATAGGCTCCTCGCACAATATTCTTTATGTGGTCCTCAGGTGATAGTTTTCTATCTAGAACCACCCCTAGATCTCTTTCTTCATCAGAATTCTTTAAAGATTTCTCACATAATATATAGGTTGTGTGGGGTCTATGTTCTCCTATTCCACATTCCATAACAGCATTTATTAACATTAAATTCCAATTGCCAAGTGATGCTCCATATACTTATTTTGTGTGTCAGTGGTGGTGGGGGGGGGGTTGAGAAGATGAGGGAGTCAGGGGGCGGGTGTGTTGGGTGTGGTGTTGGCAGGAGGGGGGGGGGGGGGGAGGGCTTAAGAGTTTTGAGTGGAAGGTGTGTGTGTGTGTGAATGATGAGAGGGGGGTGATAGGAAGGGGGTCAGCTGGTGGCGGAGGGAGGGAAGGTTGGAGGAAGTGAGAGAGATGGATTGAGGGAGATAGAGGGAGGGAGAGAAGGAGAGTGGGAGAGAGAGAGAGAGAGAGGTAGAGTGAGGGAGAGGGTAGAACGAGGGAGAGAGGGAGGAAATGGAATGAGTGCGCGCGCGCGCGCGTGTGTGTGTGTGTGTGTGTGGGTGGGGCGGGTGGTGTATGGAGGGGGGATTGGCGGTGTGGTGTTATGACACTACAGTGTGAAGAAGTAGTACCCACATGAGACGCATATTTCAAGATTCTTTACGTTTTTTTAGCTGATATCCAAGACTACTTGTTATACTAAAAACACTGTACACCGTTAATTGACATTAGAGGCTCTTACCAGCCAGCTCAACCACTAGAGCACAATAGGCGAGTATGAAGCATCAGAAGCAGCTGTAGTTGTTCGGGACCACACCGCTGCCAACTCCAAGTTTCCTCCCGCGTGGCACAGACGTCGTACTTCTATTGTAGTTGTCCACTTAGCACAATCCAGCACTTCCACTAAATTGCTATTGCCTATGCGTTGTCTTGTACACCGTACTATCACTACACACTGACTGTCCTCCGTATCTCTTTGATGTAAAGAGATATGACTACTTATTCGAGGAGCGCGGCCCCACACATATTCCCTGTTCCTACGCCCTACTGTATCCAGTAAGGACCAACAATATATTTGACACTGTCTCGTGTGTGTGTGTGTGTATTCACCTAATTGTGCTTGCAAGGATTGAGCTCTAGCTCTTTCGTCCCTCCTCTTAACCGTCAATCAACAGGTGTACAGGTTCCTGAGCCTATTGGGCTCTGTCATATCTACACTTGCAACTGTGTATGGAGTCAGCCTCCATCACATCACTTCCCAATGCATTCCATATTCCATTTGTCAACCACTCTGGCACTAAAAAAGTTCTTTCTAATATCTCTGTGGCTCATTTGGGCACTCAATTTCCACCTGTGTCCCCCAGTACGTGTGTCCTTTGTGTTAAATAGCCTGTCTTTGTCTACCCTTTCAATTCGCTTGAGAATCTTGAATGTGGTGATCACGTTCCCCCTAACTCTTCTGTCTTCCAGCGAGGTGAGGTTTAATTCCCGTAGTCTCTCCTCGAAGTTAATACTTCGGAGGGGGCAGAGAGGGGGCAGACTACTGCCCCCTCTCCTAGCGCAGTGACCTCACCTTGTTCTATTGTGAAGACCTCCTGGAACCTCTTGTTGAGTTCTTCACACATCTCTTTGTCATTCTCTGTATACCTGTCCTTGCCTGTTTTAAGTTTCATTACCTGTTCTTTCACTGTTGTTTTCCTCCTGATGTGACTGTGGAGTAGCTTTGGTTCGGTCTTGGCTTTGCTTCCTATATCATTTTCATAATTTTTCTCTGCTTCTCTCCTCACACTAACATACTCATTCCTGGTTCTCTGGTATCTCTCTCTGCTTTCTGGTATTCTGTTTTTTCGGAAGTTCCTCCACGCCCTTTTGTTCAGTTCCTTTGCTTCCATACATATCCTATTAAACCATGGATTCTTCTTTTGCTTCTTGGATTTTTCTTTTTGGGCCTGGATGAACCTGTTTACTGCCTCCTGACACTTTTGGGTGACATGGTCCATCATGTCTTGTACAGACATAGCTCTGAAGTCTGTGTCCCATGGTATATCTAGGAAACTTCTCATCTCCTCATAATTTCCCTTTCGGTATGCCAGCCTTTTTGTTCCTAGTTCTTTTCGGGGAGATAAATCCTAGCTCTACCAGGTATTCAATGGTCAATACACTGTGATTACTTATTCCCAAGGGTGCTTCCAGCCTAACTTCCCTTATATCCACTCATTGAGGGTAAATATCAGATCAAGCATGGCTGGTTAATCTTCCCGCTCTCATTCTTGTTGGTCCCTTTATGTGTTGGCTTAGAAAGTTTCTTGTCGCCACGTCCAGCAGCTTAGCTCTCCATGTATCTGGTCCTCCATGTAGGTCTCTGTTCTCCCAATCTATCTTCCCGTGGTTGAAGTCTCTCATAATTAATAGTCCAGATCCATTCCTGATAGCGACAGAAGCTACCCTCTCTATTATGTTAATGGTGGCCATACTGTTTCTATCATATTCATATCTGGGTCTTCTGTCATTTGGTGGTGGGATATATACAACCCGCTCTTGCACAAAACAACACATATATGATTTAATGTTTAAACCCAGCAAACACAGAACGTTTGTGGACGTTTTTAAATGGTGCCACAAAGGTAATACTGTAACATTTGACATAAATACGTATTTCTGACGTTCTTAAAACCACTAGATATAACTAAAAACATATATTCTTGAGACACAGTTTTTTAAGAATTATGTTAAAATGTAAAAATAATAGTGAATACTATGGAATTATAATGTTTTCATGCATTATATATAAAAATAAATAATTTTCAGTCAACATTTCATTTTTTTTTGTTTACTTTATGTAAACCTATCCAATTTACGTTCTTATAACATAAATATAACATTTATATGTCGACAATATAACGTTATTTACACGACATCGTTACGTTATTATAATGTTATATTAACGTATAATTCCTGTATAAAAAAGCTGAAATATATTGAGCTTTATACTTTAAACCTTGTAAAATTGTCGTGAAACTTGGAGTAAGCATGCTTTATTTATGAAAATATAGAAACAAATCAACAAAAACATAAACCACATGTCACCTAGCTATAATTCTTTGTCTTTCTAGAGAATGTAATATAAGCTTTGACAATCTTTCTTCATATGACAGGTTTCTATTTTGGGGTATTAACTTTGTTATCCTCCGCTGGATGCATTCTAGTAAATTTATATCCATGCTGTGGATATACTGTGACCAAAAGTGAAGTGCATATATATCTAAATGGAGCCTACCCAGAGCAAGATATATCTGAAGAACAATGAACCGATATCTTAATTATTACTAATGTTTCAATACATAAATCCCAGTGTTCTGTTTGCCTTATTACGAACATTTATTCATTGATTTTTTTTGTTTTAAATTCTTACTAATGTTACGGTGCCCTCTCCTATTTCTTTCGTTTGCCTGCTTTAAGAGTCATATCAGCTCTCCCTATTGTTTCTCTGAGGTACAGGGAAGTCTGTTGGTATGTATGGCGACCAGATCGGCCGCCAGTTAAGGGAGAAAGTTAATTATAAGTTGTAAGTAAGGAGAAATTGGCGCCCTGATATAAAATGGAAGAGTATCCCCTACTGCAGATATGACGTTTTGGAAGGGACGCTAGCCGTGTGCGGATTGGGTGACTTGGGTCATGGGCGACCAATCAGAGCCTGCCGTGACGTCACCGAGTGCCCCCCCGGGCGGCGCCAACGTCAGAGTTGACCTGACCGTGGAGGCGAGAGGACGCACCTCGGTCGGCTCTCAAGGATTTGAGGCTCTACAAGCCTTTCTTAGTGGATTAGAGCTAGGCATCGCAGCCCACCTTACATATTGGAGACCCCGCGCTTCTGGGAAGCAAAAAGGAACCAAGTTCTTTGAGCAAAGGAGTGCCAAACTTGGAAAATATTCGGCGACGACGCTGGACGTGGAGGGCCTGGAAGGTGTGGCGGGCAGGTCTAGCTGTGACCGGGTCACATCCACCGTGGGTTTTGGAGGGACAACACCGTTCCTAGCACAAGGAGCAATGCCTTGTGGAAATTGTGTGAAATAGTGATTAGCTCAGTGCCCACTGATGAACCAGGATTGGGGTAGCTGAATCTCAGGGATTGGAACGGCGACGACGCGAAGTCTCCACGACACCTGAGGACCTGTGGAACGTCATGGATCGTCAAGGATCGACTTAGGAAGCGTGGGAACCTCACACCATTGAGGGACAGGCATCGTGAGCCAGGAATGTAAGGTAGATCAAATTTCCCTCCCATTACCCCTTGTGTGAGTAGGCTAGATAGTCCACAATATTCACTTATGTATGTGGCAATAGGACATTAATACTTTGGTAGTAGAATAGGCTGCAGGGCAGCTTGTGTCCAAGACTGTTGGAGAGGACAGTGTGTATGGACAGCAGGACAGTGAAGAAGAGGTGCCGACGTGGTGAAGAGGCCCTCCTGTGAGAGAGTGTGGGACTGCTGTCTTTCTGCCCGGTTGAAGGAGTGTTGGAGGTCGTGGAAGAAGAGGCTGACGATCTTCAGACTTATTATTCTTATTTTCATATTCATGTATTACTTGTGATTGTATGTGTGATCATGTATTTGTGTCAGTAAAGTCACATGTTTTATCATTGTGTTTAAGTGTGCCTCCATTATAATATTTCTCTATGAGCATACACGAAGGTTATCATAGTACCACCTAGGGAACCCCACGTTCTCTATAGAAGTTCTTATTGCCTGGAGAGTGGTAAAAAATGCACAGACTTATATAAAAGTGTACCCTTAGCCATCCAATCAGTATCAGTGCCCGAATGGTGGCAACTAGTAACTTAGTGGCTAGAGAGAGGTAAAGCCACACAGACCTTCCTGGGAGAGTATTCTGGGCCGACAGTCCAATAGCAGATCTATAGGAGTAGCAACCTTCTGGCAACAAACAATATATAATACACCCACTGAACTGCATCGCTGGGGTGCAGATATAATAACCCAGCTGACGACCTTATTAAGAAGAAGATAAAGGCAGGCGGGAAAGGATTTCATGCAACCTTTTTGTCTGGCATGCAAGACTCAGGGAGGTTATTGTTATAAGGTAAGCCTGAGTCATCCTTCCCTCCTCCACGGGTCTAGGCCGGAACTGTTAACAGCAGTTTCCCCGTGTTTGACTGAAGGGCTTCCAGGGTGAAGGCAGGGGCTGAGCAGGGGGAGGGGTAAGAGAAGGAAGGGGAAGAGCAGGGGGAGGGGTAAGGTAAAGAAGGGGTAGAGCAGGGGGGGGGGTAAGAGAAGGAAGGGGTAGAGCAGGGGGAGGGGTAAGAGAAGGAAGGGGAAGAGCAGGGGGAGGGGTAAGAGAATGAAGGGGATGAGGAGGGGGAGGGGTAGAGCAGGGGGAGGGGTAAGAGAAGGAAGGGGAAGAGCAGGGGGAAGGGTAAGAGAAGGAAGGGGAAGAGCAGGGGGAGGGGTAAGAGAAGGAAGGGGAAGAGCAGGGGGAGGGGTAAGAGAAGGAAGGGGATGAGGAGGGGGAGGGGTAGAGCAGGGGGAGGGGTAAGAGAAGGAAGGGGAAGAGCAGGGGGAAGGGTAAGAGAAGGAAGGGGAAGAGCAGGGGGAAGGGTAAGAGAAGGAAGGGGTAGAGCAGGGGGAGAGGTAAGAGAAGGAAGGGGAAGAGGGGTAATGCAGGGGGTAATGATGTTGGACGAGTTAGGAGTGAGGAACTAATACAGAGATTCAGGACAGCCATTGAATTAGTTAGGAGCAAGGGAGGAATCCCGATCATATGTGGCATTCTTCCCAGAAAGGGAGTAGGAAATGAATGGATATCGAGGGCACTTGGTGTCAATTGCCGGCTGAAAGATATTGCAAATCAAATGCAATATCTTTCATAGACAACTGGGAACACTTCTATGGAAGAAATGGAATGTATGCTCGTGATGGGGTGCATCTATCGAGAGCTGGGGTTGTTGCTGTTGCGAACTCGTTGGAAGAAGTGGTTAGAGGTGTTTGTTTGGGTTTAAACTGTTAGCTGATAGAGGTATGGGAATTGATTTGGAGGAAGGAGATAATAAAAGTACGTGTTTGTGGGAGAAAGGAATTGGCAAAATGATCAGGGAAAGAGAAGGGCCTCAAAATAACAATTCACTTAAGGTATATTACACTAACAGTAGAAGTCTAAGAAATAAAATTAACGAATTAAATGCTCTTGTCTGCACAGAAAAATAGATATTATTGCACTTACCGAAACGTGGATGAATGTAGAAAATAGAGAACTATTAGCTGAATATCAAATAAATGGATTTAAACTATTTCACACAGATAGACATATTAGACGAGGAGGGGGAGTAGCCATATATGTTAGAAACAATTTCAAATGTAGTCTCAAAGAGGGAATCAAAACTGAGCCACACAGAAACTATTTGGATAGAATTATACGAAAAAGCAAATAATATTATAATAGGAGTTATATATAGGCCACCAAATTTAGACAGAATGGAAGCAAAGCATCTATGGGATGAAATATCTAGGGCATCTAGATCTAACAGTATTTACGTCATGGGTGACTTTAATTTTAGTGGAATAAGAACATAAGAACAAAGGCAACTGCAGAAGGCCTGTTGGCCCATACGAGGCAGCTCCTATTTATAACCACCCAATCCCACTCATATACATGTCCAACCCATGCTTGAAACAATCGAGGGACCCCACCTCCACAATGTTACGCGGCAATTGGTTCCACAAATCAACAACCCTGTTACTGAACCAGTATTTACCCAAGCCTTTCCTAAATCTAAACTTATCCAATTTATACTCATTGTTTCGTGTTCTGTCTTGTGTTGATACTTTTAATACCCTATTAATATCCCCTTTGTTATGTCCATTCACCCACTTGTAAACCTCTATCATGTCATTGATGACAATGAACTTACCCAGACGGATTCTCCTATTAGGACACCACCTTCTGTGATTGACAGACCACTTGATGTACAGCAACCCCATACTAGCACCTATAATCTTAAATCTAGACCTCTCGTTTCAACCGTGCACTCACACCATGTCCATTGGCTAGATGTTAACGAGGTTATCTCTCAAGAAGATAGTTTGTCACATGCAGTTTCATCTGTTCCTGACCTTCAGTCAGAGCCAGAGTTTGAAATTGAAATAAGTTTATTGAGGTAAAATACACACAAAGGGATGAGGTAGCTCAAGCTATTCTCACCCCATTCAGTACAACGTGTTAATATATACATAGACACACATCACAAATAAACATATTGCCAAACATTCTGAGAGGTAAACATATAAATTTTCTCCTTCACAAGGAGTATGTTATCAGACGTACACACAAATACTTTTATGACCTAGGTATACTGTATAGACAATTTGCAAGAGACATGCAGATAATTCAACAAAATATTATAATCTTGGTGCAAAATTCTTATATCTCTCAAGAATATCATCAACCTTTCCGTTGTGACACATCCAGGCTATTTGTTCAGGAACAGTCCTTATCTCAGTGTTTCTATATACATTAATCAACGGACAATCAAGAACATAATGGGCCAGGGTGTGAGACCTTAACATACCACATAGTTTACACCTCGTGTCATTATCATGAACATCTAACCCATATTCCCAGTAATATTTGTACCCAAGCCTGAGCCGCATGTACACAGAGTCACTCCAAGCATTTCTCCTTTTACCATAAGTGAAATGGGTGTTTTGACTCACATACATGTAGTGTTGCATGGTTTGACTACTCTCATACATTATCTCTCTCCTCTCCACTCCCGCCTGTGCCTGAATATTTCTGATTTTGCTTCTTATTTGTCTCATTGTGAATTCACATTCAATGTCAACTTGTGGTTTTGATGTGGCACGTTTGGCCAAGTCATCCGCCACCTCGTTGAGCACTATTCCAACATGAGATGGAATCCACATGAATTTCACACTATAACCTTTCAGCTGTATCTCAGTTATTCTTCTCTTACAGTCCTCAACTATAGACATGAAGACTGGGTTTCGACTGTTTAAGGACTCCAGTGCTCCTCGGCTATCGACAAATACAAAAACATTTTTGTCGTCATGACGTACTTCCTCCAAACACGCCAGAATGGCCTGCAGTTCAGCTTGTGTGGATGATATATAATTACTAAGCCGGAGTTCAATTATCCTGTCCACAGTCCCAAACTCCGTATAATCCCTTATTAGGACACCACACCCGGCCCTGCAATCCTCCGCCACCGACCCGTAAGCCAGAGTTGTATAGTGCTCTGGATGAGCTAGGTGTAGATATCCACAGAATTTATAACTAATCTGCACTCTGCAGATTAGTTATAACTAATATTGTTATTGCACACTAATAACTAAGTGCACTCTGCAGTTATTCTGTTTTATTTTGCAAAATTCATTTGCAGTATTTCCACCACATATGTCTTATTATTACCATTATATATATAGCATAATGAAGTTTGTTTCTCAAATTAATTTTGTGTTATAAATTAGATGCCATTGTTAAGTCTACTGCCATTTGTATTTGTTTTACAGTGCTTGTCATAAAGAGTTCATTAATGTTCTAGCAACTACACTGAGGCCAGTGAATCCTGACTGCTATCACTCAGATGTTAGTGTTCTTGATCCAGGTCTTGTATATAGCTTGTAAATATATTGTACATTAAAAAAAATCCTCATTATCTAATCTTAAAATTCATTTGTGGTTGTTAGGTCAGAACTTTTGTTCCATTAATGTAAATAATTGTTTTTAATTTTGTTTTGTTTTCCCAAGCACATGCCATTAACACATGTTAATAATTTAGTTTAGATAATACCTTGAGTTGTATTCTTCGTATCTGATAAGTAGACATACACATGTTCTTAATACTCTGGTTTAATTAAAGCATTATTACTATGATGTTTCACCTATTATGATCAATTTTTTTTTGTGCACATGCCGAGGTGTTAGTATTAATGCACACCTGATCTTCTTTAATGTTTATTATGCAAATTTCACATGTAAGCCATTATTGAATGCCACCGAGGTCCTTTCAGTATCATTGTAACTATATAGCTAGCCAGAGCTTGTGAACAAGGGACGTCGACTTGGTAGCGTGTCCGAGCGGTGTTAATACACAAATTATATGATGGGTGAGACATAACCAATCACAGGCGAGTAGGCTTCTGACGTCATGCCTGACAGAGGCAGCACCAGCCATGCTCCCAGCAGGCCCTAGTATTCTCACAGACCCAGAGGAGGTTGGACCTCGGCTGGCCAGATATATACTTTGTTACCTCACTCAATAAAACTACCAAAGTGTCTACTGTGTATATCTAAAACCAACATACACCCAAGAAGGCAACGAATACACAACTCCAGCAACACCACTACCAAAAACACCACCATCAACAACCAAACCACCACCAACAACAACACCACCAGCAACACCACTCCAGCAACACTACCCCAGCAACACCACCCCAGCAATACCACCACCAACACCACTACCAGCAACACCACCCCAGCAACACCACCACCACCACCACCACCAACACCACTACCAGCAACACCACCCCAGCAACACAACCACTAACAACACCACCACTACAACCTGCAACATCACCGACAACACCACCACCAGTAACACCACCACCAGTAACACTATCAACAACACCAACCGAGCAACACCAACACCACCACAACCACCAACAGCAAAACCACCAACACCGCCACCAACACCACCACCACGAACACCAAACCAGCAACACCACCACCAACAACAACACATCCCCAGCAACACCACCACCAACAACACCACCTCCCCAGCAACACAACCTCAGCAACACCACCCCAGCAACACCACCAAGACCCCCACCACCAACACAACCACCAACATCACCACCACAACCAACACCATCCCAGCAACACAACCACAAGCATCATCAACACCACCAACACCATCACCAGCAACACCATCAACACCACCACCAGCAACACCACCACCAGCAACACCATCACCACCGACAATACCACCACCAGCAACACCTCCACCAGTAACACCACCCAAGCAACACCACCACCACCAACACCACCACTAACAACACCACCAACACCAAGACCATTACCAGCAACACCACCACCAACAACACCATCACAACCACCAACACCACCACAACCAACACCACCCCAACAACACCACCACAAGCAACACCACCACCAACATCACCCAAGCAACACCACCACCACCAACACCACCACTAACAACACCACCAACACCAAGACCATTACCAGCAACACCAACACCAACACCACTACCAGCAACACCACCACTAACAACACCACCACAACCAACACCAACACCACCACCAACAACACCACCACTAACAACACCACCAACACCAAGACCACTACCAGCAACACCACCACCAACAACACCAACACCACCACCAACAACACCACCACTAACATCATCACCAACACCAAGACCTCTACCAGCAACACCACCAACACCAACACCACTACCAGCAACACCACCACCCCAACAACACCACCACCAACAACACCACCACTAACAACACAACCACCACCACTACAACCTCCAACACCACTACCAGCAACACCACCCCAGCAACACCACCACTAACAACACAACTACCACCACTACAACCTCCAACACCACTACCAGCAACACCACCACTAACAACACAACTACCACCACTACAACCTCCAACACCACCACAACCAACACCACCACAAGCAACACCACCACCACCATCTCCACCCAAGCAACACCACCACCAACACCACTACCAGTAACACCAGCCCAGCAACACCACCACCACAAGCAACACCACCAACAACAACAACACCCCAGCAACACCACCCCAGCAACACTAACACCAGCAACAGCACTACCAACAACATCACCCCAGCAACACCACCCCAGCAACACCACCACCAAAAACACCACCACCAAAAACACCACCACCAACAGCACCACCACCAACAGCACCACCTCCAACAACACTACCATCACCAACACCACCACCAGCAACACCACCATCAGCAGCACCACCACCACCAGTAACACCACCACCCCAGCAACACCACCAAGACCACCACCACCACCAACACCACCGTAACCAGCAACACCACCAAGACCACCACCACCACTACCACCACTACCAACACCACCACCAACAACAACACCTCCAACACCACCCTAGCAACACCACCACCACAGCAACACTACCACCAACAACAACAGTAACACCACCACCAGCAACACCTCCACGAGTAACACCACCCCAGCAACACCACCACCAACACCACCCCAGCAACACCACCACCAACAACACCACCCCAGCAACACTACCACCAGCAAACACCACCAACACCTCCACCCCAGCAACACCACCACCAACAACAACACCACCCCAGCAACAACAACACCACCCCAGAAACACCTCCACCGCCAACAAAACCACCAACAACACTTCCCCAGCAACACCACCAACAACACCACCACCAGCAACACCACCAACAACACTACACTACCACTACACCATGCTACTACACCACGCTACTACACCATGCACTACACTAGGCTATTACACCAGACTGCTACACCAGGCCACTACACCATGCTACTACACCAGGCCACTACACCATGCTACTACACCAGGCTATTACACCAGACTGCTACACCAGGCCACTACACCTTGCTACTACACCAGGCCACTACACCATGCTACTACACCAGGCTACTACACCATGCTACTACACCAGGCTACTACACCAGGCTGCTACAATACGCTACTACAAATGAAAAATGAATAAAAATGATGAACAAACTTTTATTATGATCCTTTTATATTTTACTAAATGTAGACATATATTTTTACATTTCCTATTTTATTTATTTTTTAATATTTTAACTTTAAACACTTTATAAAAGGTGTCACTAAGTTTCAAATTTGGGTACAAAAGGTGTCATAAAGTTTCATATTAGGGTACAAAAGATGTTGAAAAGTTTAAAATTAGTGTTAGGTACGTAGGTTTTGGTTATAAGTTTTGGAAACCTATTTAAAACCACACAAAATAACGCATCTAATGCGTGAAAACAAACGTTTCCACTCCTTTCTAACACTTTCCAGGAACTTTGTGGAAACTTAAAATTGTTTCCTGAGTAATGTTCTAAGGTGTGGGCTTGCGGCATACTACATAATTTACACTCCTTATCTTTTTCACTGACATCAACACCATATTGCCAGATATATTTGTATCCTAATCGTAATCACATGTAAATTGAATCCTTCCAAGTAGACTTTCCTCTACCATAAGTGAAGGACGAATTTGTATTTATTATTGCATAATTCTTAATTGTGTTACTGCTGTCTACCATTGCCATTCTCTTAACCTTTTCTTCATCCTCTTGGATCATCTTGGTTCTTGTCTTTATTTGTTTCAAAGTTGTCTGACATACAACATCGACAAGAGACTAGTGTAATTTCAACAGTGGTTCAGTGCAGGCGCAGTAATCACGTCACCTTCACACGACAGACACATCACCCCCACAGACAGCATCCAGACGATAGAATGAACCACCAGACCAATTGTGTGCGACCCTACGTTGCTGCTTCCAGTTACAAAAGGAAGAATCTCTCCAGTTCCACTTCCGATGGTGAGAATGTTTATCATCCTGTGACCAAAGTCAACAGGAAGAACCACTTCACTAAGACCTATCAAGAAAAGAGGCCTCCACCAAAATTCTCCAACTACCCAAACAAAATCACCACTGTCAGTTTTCAAGGTGCAGCATGCTGGAGGTAAGTCCTCGTACGCCGCTGTAGTGAACCTTGAAAAAAAGAGTACCCCTATCTCAAGATCAGAGCAGCACCAAACCTCAGAGGCGAATATATTCTGAGGCCCAAAGACGAGACAGCTGTAACGATTCTTACAAATTACAGGAAATGCGACAACTCAAGCCAGAGGACGGAGGATAAGGAAAATCCTTTTCCTCCACTATCTCTTTCACATGCTCCTAACTCATTTCGAAAAGCTGAATTATGTGGTGTGAGCAGTAAGAAGCCAGGTAAAATCCACGAAGTAGGAAACCCGACAAGTCTTTCTCACAGTAAAAGGACAGATTTTAGAGAAGCTTGATCTTTGCATTTGGGGCGTATTCCAAAACAGGCCTTACACCCCAGAGCCCCTCAGATGCTTCAGATGTAAGAGATTTGGACATCACAAGGAAGGCTGCCAACGTCCAGTGAGGTGTGGAGTCTGCAATCAGCCCCACGACACGAAAATATGCCTTGATAAAAACAAAACAAACCAACCCTTCCAATAAAAGTGCCCAAATTGTTCCAAGGCACACCATACCTGAAACTTAAGACGCCCCAAAAGGCTTAAAAAGATCCAAACGAATCCCACCACGCCAACAGAAGAGCAGAAGCCCCAACCAAAACATATACCAGCTCCCCTGCTCACAAAAACAGCGTGAAGCTTACGAAGACTAAACCAGGTGGAGGGGACGCATGGCCTCCTCCTATCGACCAGAGTGAAGTGTCTTACCCTCCACTATGACCCTCAAAGTGGGTTGAATCCCTTTGTCCTGGACGGAGGCCAGGACAAAGGGATGGGTAGGGGCCACAAAAAATAGTTCAAGGATAACGCCCGCCCATTACATCCAGTAAGCACATTGGGGGCAATGAAGCCAAGAGTGTCCGAGTTTCCACTGATAATGGCCAAAGAGTGAACAGGCCCCAAACCAGCACAGCAGTAAATAGTGCTCCCGCACAACTGGATGCTCTCTGGCCAATGCTTAAAACCATGGTCATGGAACTGGTCGAAAGTTTTCTCTCGACACAGGGTATCAAGTAAACCACAGAGACTCGGACGACAATTGAAGACAAGCTCAAGAAATTCGAAAAGACAATATCCTCACCTTCAAGAATGCAGGGCAGGAAACACTCCTAAAAAACAGGTAGAGCCCAGTATTTCTGAAAGCTACATTGATGAGATCCTCAACTTCAATTTCAACTTCCATGGCGTGTTCATCAGACTCCATGGATATCACAGTAATATCAGCAAGTTCCAACAACCTAGAGGACCAAAGATCCTGCAATGGAATGCGCAAAATTGCGCACAAAATTGCAACACCTGCAATTCATAGCAGCAACCAAAGGCATAAACATGCTGATACTACAGGAGAGCTTGTTTCGAGATGGATTAGATCCTAAAATCTCAGGCTATCGGAACCTCTTCCTTCCATGGGTCATCGGGCGATTGAAGGGATGTGCCATCTATGTAAAATGTATCCTGATCACCATGCCCGTAACCATCCCACCCAATTGTGGAGCAGGGACAGAGGTAATGGGAGTATCCATTAAGCTAAGACACGACAAACTTGAAGTGTTTAATGTTTACAGATCGCCACGTGCTGAAATGAATCTCTCGGTGTTATTTGACATGCGACCACTTCAAACATAATAAATTTTGGTGATTTCAATGCCCATCATCGACTGGCACTGTGCTCGAACACAACAAATGAGGCTGGTACTCACATTGCACATCTACTAGAACAGCTGCCACAGATCCAAATCCTAAACAAGAATGAACCCACCCACATCCAATGTGGTAGATTAGACCTTACCTTCGTTTCAGCTTCCCTGAGAGATGCAACAACATGGTCAGTTGAGTCGACACTCACAAGCGACCACTATGGGGTCCAAATTGATCTAAAGTTGGATTTACCCACCCCACCTCCACCAGACGCCTGTAACTTTGCTTTAGCAAAATGGGACCAATTTCAAAACCTCATCAAAGAGGGACATAGAAACTATGTTGTTCCTGAAGACATTAATCAGGCAAAAAAAGATTTTGTCAAAGAAATTTAAAGTGCAGCCAACCATTCAATTCCACTTAAAAACAGTCTACCAGACACTACAGAGATCCCTAGTACTATTACAAACGTGTCAAAGAATTCAACCATAGACTCAACAGAACAAGGAAGCTATACAAAAAGCAGCCAAGTGACCGCAACAGGACCTTACTTAGTGAGGTCAAGGAACATGTGAGTCAAGAAACCAGGATAACCAAAGAACAAAAGTGGCTGGAATGGTGTTCACATCTGTATGAACACCCCTCTCTTGGAAAGATGTGGCAGCAAATCCACAGTGCCAAAGGAAATAAAAGACGAAAAGCCTCACACTAAGGATCCTCAACAGGAAGCCGAAGTAATGGCAACCAAATTTGCAGAAAGAGCAGCCAGTAATCAGCTTCCGCCAGAAGCGGAAACTCTAAGACCAGGACGGCACTAACAGTGCAGAAAGGATTAGAGGAAGAAAGGTGGCACAGAATTCTTACAAAATGTGCAGAAGCCTCTGACACTAATGCCCCTTTCATACTGGATGAGCTAAATCGGGCTAAGAAAAACTCCAAAGATACATCCCCTGGAGACAACAAAATAACCTATAAAATGATTAGAAACCTTGGAACAAAGGAAGACGCTGCATACCTAAGGTTAATTATTTTAGCCTGGACTTTTTAAACTAGGCCTACAGCTTGGAATAGAGCAGACAATGCCGATCCCAAAACCCAAAGATCCAGCTAATCCCATGCCCATCTCTCTCCAAAACTGTGCAGCCAAGATGGCTGACAGAATTACACTCAACAAACTTGAGTGGAAAATGCCTAGACTTCACCAGGATATGTATGCCTATAGAAAAGGATTGGCACAGAGGAATGTATTACAACTCTGTTAGCCCACTTGAATGACAGTCCAGGAATACTGATATTCCTAGACCTTGAAAAAGCTTTTGAACTGGCTAACGCCCCAGCTATTCTCTGCTGCCTCATCAGCAAAGAGGTCAAAGGCAACCTGCACTCCTGGAACAAAAATCGTCTCAAAGCAAGCAATAAGCAAGAGTGAAACACATGGCACAGTCTCCGAATACAAAAGAGATGAAAATGGTACACCGCAAGGAGGCATTCTTAGACCCCTTCTCTTCAACTGTTTATTGGAAATAATAATGAGGATGAAACTCCCACATCACTGCAGGCTGCTAAAATATCCGGACGACTTTGTCATTATCATAAAAGGAAGGGATGAAGCACGCCATGCACTCAAATGCTTAGACTGCATCAGTGAAGAGGCAAAGCAGATTGGTATCAAACTCAACCCCACAAAGACAAAAGCCATGCCCATAAAAGTTGTGAAGCCCAACAACCAACTCACATTACAGGGTCAACCAATTGAATGGGAGGACACTTATCAGTATCTAGGAATAATCCTGGACACACATAAATTTTAATGATGAGGTCACTTCCTAGAGAGAGAGAACTGCGACCAGGACGGCAATCCTCAGGTCGCTAACCTCCCTCTCAGGAAGGAGCCATTCTGCAAGTCCTTCGCACATACTATGTACAGGCAGTCAGATCAGTGATCGACTATGCCGCACCTGCACTCGCAAGTCTATGTTACCTGGTTGATACCTGGTTGATGGGGTTCTGGGTGTTCTTCTACTCCCCAAGCCCGGCCCGAGGCCAGACTTGACTTGTGAGAGTTTGGTCCACCAGACTGTTGCTTGGAGCGGCCCGCAGGCCCACATACCCACCACAGCCTGGTTGGTCCGGCACTCCTTGAAGGAAACAATCTAGTTTCCTCTTGAAGATGTCCACGGTTGTTCCTGCAATATTTCTGATGCTCGCTGATAGGACGTTGAACAACCGTGGACCTCTGATGTTTATACAGTGTTCTCTGATTGTGCCCATGGCACCTCTGCTCTTCACTGGTTCTATTCTGCATTTTCTTCCATGTCGTTCACTCCAGTACGTTGTTATTTTACTGTGCAGATTTGGGACCTGTCCCTCCAGTATTTTCCACCTGTATATTATTTGGTATCTCTCTCGTCTTCTTTCTAGTGAGTACATTTGGAGAGCTTTGAGACGATCCCAATAATTTAGGTGCTTTATCTCGTCTATGCATGCCGTATATGTTCTCTGTATTCCCTCTATTTCAGCAATCTCTCCTGCTCTATTTCAGCAATCTATATATGTATATGTCGTACCTAGTAGCCAGAACACACTTCTCAGCCTACTATGCAAGGCCCGATTTGCCTAATAAGCCAAGTTTTCATGAATTTATATTTTTTCGACTACCTAACCTACCTAACCTAATCTAACTTTTTCGGCTACCTAACCTAACCTAACCTATAAAGATAGGTTAGGTTAGGTTAGGTAGGGTTGGTTAGGTTCTGTCATATATCTACGTTAATTTTAACTCCAATAAAAAAAATTGACCTCATACATAATGAAATGGGTAGCTTTATCATTTCATAAGAAAAAAATTAGAGCAAATATATTGAGTAAAAATTGGCTTATTAGGCAAATCGGGCCTTGCATAGTAGGCCGAGAAGTACATTCTGGCTACTAGGTACGACATATATATATATATATATATATATATATATATATATATATATATATATATATATATATATATATATATATATATATATATATATATATGGCACAACTCTCCTAAACACGAGAGTGAAGTATACAACTTTAGAACACTTTCCCACCTGGAGACTCGAACCCTAGCCAGCACAGAAGCCTTCCAGCAACTGGCATAACAGGTACGCCTTAACCCGCTCCACCACCTGCTCAGACCCTTAAAAGAGATGGTAATTTCGGAGTATTTAAATACACCAAAGATCACCACCTCCCAAGAGCACTAGAGCAAGTGAGGGGTCATTTATACGTTAATTTCATTAAGTCCCTGTTAATATGAGAAGACACAGTGTCTATGCTTAAGGCACAACTCTCCTAAACACGAGAGTGAAGTATACAACTTTAGAACACTTTCCCACCAGGAGACTCGAACCCTAGCCAGCACAGAAGCCTTCCAGCAACTGGCATAACAGGTACGCCTTAACCCGCTCCACCACCTGCTCAGACCCTTAAAAGAGATGGTAATTTTGGAGTATTTAAATACACCAAAGATCACCACCTCCCAAGAGCACTAGAGCAAGTGAGGGGTCATTTATACGTTAATTTCATCAAGTCCCTGTTAATATGAGAAGACACAGTGTCTATGCTTAAGGCACAACTCTCCTAAACACGAGAGTGAAGTATACAACTTTAGAACACTTTCCCACCAGGAGACTCGAACCCTAGCCAGCACAGAAGCCTTCCAGCAACTGGCATAACAGGTACGCCTTAACCCGCTCCACCACCTGCTCAGACCCTTAAAAGAGATGGTAATTTCGGAGTATTTAAATACACCAAAGATCACCACCTCCCAAGAGCACTAGAGCAAGTGAGGGGTCATTTATACGTTAATTTCATCAAGTCCCTGTTAATATGAGAAGACACAGTGTCTATGCTTAAGGCACAACTCTCCTAAACACGAGAGTGAAGTATACAACTTTAGAACACTTTCCCACCAGGGTCTGAGCAGGTGGTGGAGCGGGTTAAGGCGTACCTGTTATGCCAGTTGCTGGACAACCCGTTCTCACACAAGACAGCACATATATGACTTAATGCTTAAAGTCAATATGTTGAATATGAATTAGTAAATATGTGATATATTCCCAGTTACTTTTTTTTCCAAGGCCCAAACTCTTCCTCACGTACCAACTTGCGTCTCACAGTACCCGTCCGTCAACCTAGATAGCAGAATAGTCGTGATTGGTTCAATTATAAGGAAAATTGTACTTTTCAGGTCCCACATGGGTTGTGAAATTTACCTACTATTGTCCATGCTCTTAGAATATTATAGATCAGCTACTTCCTATTGAAGGTTCATAGTTTTGTTTTGAGAAATATTAGTTGTTCTTAGTAAATTATAATAAGCACTAAAAATTATTACATAGAATAACAGTCCTTCACCAATCAATATTATATACCATAGTTGGTGCTTTACAAATCTTTAAAGGATGTTTTGTAGGAACGCTAACAGAAAACGATGGTTCATTGGAATGTCTATGGGGTAAACTACTCTAAACAGGATGGTATTGTGTCTACTATACCAACTACAGGATCGGTATATTGTCCACTACTACCTGTTAGGTGAGTAAGGGGTGCAATACCACCCACAGGATGGGTATGAGGGTCACATCCACCCAGAGGATGAGTATGGGGATCACATCCACCCACAGGAAGGGTATGGGGTCCAATACCACCCACAGGATGAGTATGGCGTCCACTACAACCCACAGGATGGGTATGGGGCTCCAACCACCCATAGAATGGGTATGGGGCTCCAACCACCCATAAAATGGGTATGGGGTCCAATAACACCCACTGGATGTGTATATGGCGTCCATTGCCGCGCGTCGAGCTCGAAAACCGCAGCATTCATCTCAGAACCATGCCTATTTCACGCAGATTCCTTAATAAACGTAAAAGTTTTATATGTCACAAGAAAGATAGAAATATAAGCTTCATTCTAAATACCTTACCATGGGCATATTTAAATTTAAACCGAAGATACGTGTACTTTTATAATAGCCGAGCTCCGACCCCGGACAGATCGATCGACCGAGCAACTCTCTCTCAGAACAATGTTTATTTCACGTGAATTCGTTAGTAAACATATATGTTTTATATGTCTCAAGAAAGACAGACATATAAGCTTCACTTTAAACACTTTACTATAGACATATTTAAATTTCTAATGAAGATTATTGTATTTTAAAAATTACGGAGCTCCCACCCCGTACAGACTGAACGACAGAGCAACTCTCTCTCAGATCAATGTTTATTTCACGTAAATTCGTTAATAAACACAAATGTTTTATAAGTCTTAAGCAAGATAGAAATAAGAGCTTCATTTTAAATACATTACAATAGACATATTTATAGCTCAAATGAAGATACATATGTTTTTATAGTAGCGCTCAGTAGCTTGTCGGGCATGGAGTGCAGACGCCTACGCACTTGCCGATATATTGTATAATTAACAAAGATACGCTAATAAAGCCTAAAATCTTATATGCCTCCAGAAAGACCGATATATGAACATTATTATAATTGCACCAAATGAAATATATCATGTTCGAGAACAAAGATATATCAATTTTAAATTAAGTTTCGACTCTCTCTCGGGTGAGAGAGATGGGGCGACTCTCGCCCCATCTATTGGAGATTCTGTGCACTAAATACCCAAAGCTACTCAAACCCTCCTAGCATTATTTAAGTAATGAAGTAATATGGTATATTTACTCACTATAATGTGGGTGCTGAATGCAGAACATGAGAAAACATATATTTACTCCAAACTAATATAATTTCATTATGAAATAAGTAGCATCAAAGGAAGTCGATGGTCCAAGCAGCAATGTTGTGGAGCGACTTATCCAAGATATATCGTTGTTTGGAAAGTGTTTGTTGGCATATCCAGTTGTCGCACTTCTCTGCTCAAATTATCACAAATTTAAATTATAATGTTAACAAGTAGAATACGTATTTTTAATAAAATCTAACATAACTAGCCAGAAAACATTTAACATTAAATAAAAAATATATGTTTGGAAGTTAAATCGACTTCATAGGACAATGGTTTTGTTATATATACTCGTTATTCGTTGACATGCGTTCGCTACTTAAACTACCATGTACTGTACTTATGTAAAATCTCCCATGTCTCTTCGCTCATCTCACCGAACCCTACAGGCTCTGTGATATATTGTTTAATTAATTGAGATTCACAAATAAAGCTTATAATTGTATATGTTATCAAAAAGGCAGAGCTTAGTTTAGTTCATTTATTATGCACTCCATACCCATCCTATGGACGATAGTGGAGTGTTACAGAGGCACATAATGGGCTCAGGGAATGAGCCCCACAATTCATATAGCCAAGCAAGTTATAATCTTGATAAGCTAGTTACAAAAGTCAATACACATTGTCACATCAACAATGGGCTCGAGACCGACCACAAGTACAGTTTATAATTTAAGCAACTGACATATATGGAGGGCTAGTGTCACAATTGATATGTTTATCCTACACATAACCCCCTCTTCCCCATCCAATGGGCAGCGGTGGATAGGTTACAATCAAGTCGTTTTTTGCGTTTTATTCAGAGATTAGATCTTATTGGGTGAGGAAAGATATTCATATTTTAAAGAAGGCTTCTTGGCTGATGCTCTCCATTGATGGAAAATATACAACCTTTTGAAAATCAATATTAGTTTGATCTAGATATTGTAATTAACGAAAGTATTTATGTCATCTGAAAGGTAGAAATATAGGCTACATTTAAAATCCTTTGTCATAAATATAACTGAAGTGAAAACGAAGATATATGCGTTTTGATAGTTACTTGATGGCTTGCTCTGAGAGTGTGAAGCCCTGCACACCAGCCAATAAATTGTATAATTAGTTTCCATATATTTTAATTAATCTTAAAAATCTATATGTCAGAAGAAAGGAAGATGTAGCCGTTAATGTGACAACATTTAAAAATATATATATCTTAAGTTAAATAAATAATACCACCTTATTGCCGGTGTCCGGACACATGAAAATTACCTAGGTATCAGTATCCAGCCAGGCGGGGATCACAGGCTGCACAATACTGATAAATTATATAATGCACTACTTGTGGTCCATCTCGAACCCATTTATGATGTGACGACTTATAGTGAATTTTGTAACTAGCTCATCAAGATTGTAACTTGCTTAGCTAAATGAATTGTGGGGTTCGGTCCATTCATTTTCTTTCTTTATTATGCACCCCATAATACACATCCCGTGGGCGGTGGTGTAAAGGATTACAGAGGCACATAATCGGTTCAGGAACTGAACCCTCTAGTTCGTTTAGCTAAGCAAATAACAATCTTTTGACGCTAGTTACAAAATTATTAATGTACACATACTTATGCATACATGTACATATTCATACGTATACATATATACATACACATACATATTTAATCACCACCACAAATACACACATCAGTAATCTTTTGTGTCACAAGTGATTCAACAAGAGGCTCACAACAGTCACTATACAAGGCACTTTACATTTATGGTGAGTCACACAGTTACTAGTCTTGCTGCACACCCACCCAACTGGGCGGCAGCTTTACAGTCATGTGCTCCACACCCACCCAACTGGGCGGCAGCTTTACAGTCATGTGCTCCACACCCACCCAACTGGGCGGCAGCTTTACAGTCATGTGCTCCACACCCACCCAACTGGGCGGCAGCTTTACAGTCATGTGCTCCACACCCACCCAACTGGGCGGCTGCTTTACAGTCATGTGCTCCAC
>NC_091175.1:3886245-3888745 GCF_040958095.1 Procambarus clarkii | reverse complement strand
CTCACACGCCACTAAGTCGGGCATGGAAGGATATCAACAAGATCAAAGGAAAATGCTGCAGAGATCTCGTACCCTAATCCTCTGCACAGAGCAAATGAGCTTGTTGATGCTTGGGCCACGACTTCCAGCTTTGACAGTCTTCCTCTACCCTCAAAGAATGAATTAAATAATAGATATACTGATAGGGCAAGGCTCCTTGACTTCATGCGTCATCAAGAGGATGACTGTGACATGCTTTTTACTGAATACAAACTAGATTCTGCTCTACATAAAGGCAAAGCTACATCACCCGGGGAGGATGGAGTTACTGACGGCATACTGCATATGCTTCTGCTAGTTCCAGGGAATACCTTTCTTCAATTGTATAATATGAGCTATGTAACTGGGGAGCTTCCTAAGTCATGGACCAACAGTGTTATTATTCCCATTCCTAAACCTCACCAGCCGAGTGCTTTTCGCCCAATCTCCCTCACTAGTTGTCTCTATAAGTGTCTTGAGAGGATGGTTCTCAACCGTCTCCTTTACAAAATTATTAATATGTTGTCTCCCCAGATATATGGCTTTACGCATGGAAAGAGTGTACATCACTGTATTACCACATTCTTCACCCTGCATACTGATAGGTCATACACCACTTTCCTAGATCTTAAGTCAGCCTTTGACATTGCTAACCCACACGTCATTCTGAGAGAACTTGCTAAAATAAATGTTGGAGGATGGCTTCTACGGTGGATAAAAGGCTATCTATCCAACAGGAAGTCATCTGTACTGTTCCATGGGCATAGGAGTGTAACGAGATTTTTTGAACTTGGCACTCCACAGGGAGGTGTCCTCAGTCCTACTCTGTTCAATGTGTTAATCAGTGCACTTTTAAACTTTGTAACTAGAAGGTCCAGCGAACACATCATTAGCTATGTGGATGATATACTGATCCACACCAATGGGTATACCAACACCCAAAATGTTCTGAACTCTGTATTGTCCACATGTCAGGAACTATGCTTAGTCATCTCAGTAGAGAAAACAAAGATCCTGAACCGACACCCACCCAGACGGGGTGGGGCCGATAGCAAAATGCAGTTGGATGATGGCTCTCTGCTCGACTAGTTACCAGATACAAATACCTTGGTCTTGAGGTTCTACTGTACCGCAATGTTTAGCCAGACTGGGTCGCTAATGTAGAGAGAGGCTCCGTGCTCTCAAGGCTGTGGCAGGCTGTGGCAGGCAAACACAACTGTACTGTACAGTGTTATATATTTATTTCAATTTGAACAATTTTTAACATTAAAGGATACCTGGTTGATGGGGTTCTGGGAGTTCTTCTACTCCCCAAGCCCGGCCCAAGGCCAGGCTTGACTTGTGAGAGTTTGGTCCACTAGGCTGTTGCTTGGAGCGGCCCGCAGGCCCACATACCCACCACAGCCCGGTTGGTCCGGCACTCCTTGGAGGAATAAATCTAGTTTCCTCTTGAAAATGTCCCCGGTTGTTCCGGCAATATTTCTTATGCTTGCTGGGAGGACGTTGAACAACCGCGGACCTCTGATGTTTATACAGTGTTCTCTGATTGTGCCTATGGCACCTCTGCTCTTCACTGGTTCTATTCTACATTTTCTTCCATATCGTTCACTCCAGTACGTTGTTATTTTACTGTGTAGATTTGGTACTTGGCCCTCCAGTATCTTCCAGGTGTATATTATTTGATATCTCTCTCGTCTTCTTTCTAGTGAGTACATTTGGAGGGCTTTGAGACGATCCCAATAATTTAGGTGCTTTATTGCGTCTATGCGTGCCGTATATGTTCTCTGTATTCCCTCTATTTCAGCAATCTCTCCTGCTCTGAAGGGGGAAGTGAGTACTGAGCAGTACTCAAGACGGGACAACACAAGTGACTTGAAGAGTACAGCCATTGTGATGTGATCCCTGGATTTGAAAGTTCTCGTAATCTATCCTATCATTTTTCTGGCTGTCGCAATATTTGCTTGGTTATGCTCCTTAAACGTTAGGTCGTCAGACATTATTATTCCCAAATCCATTACATGCTGTTTTAATACTATGGGTACATTTGATTGTGTTTTGTACTCTGTATTATGTTTAAGGTCCTCATTTTTACCGTACCTGAGTACCTGGAATTTATCACTGTTAAACATCATGTTATTTTCTGATGCCCAGTCGAAAACTTTATTAATATCAGCTTGAAGTTTTTCAATATCCTCAGCCGAGGTAATTTTCATACTGATTTTTGTGTCAAATCCTTTAATTAAATCCTTTAAAAAGGATAAATCCTTTAATTGGTTGAAATTGGTTTTAACATTCGAAATCTAATTTGTTGATGTTAAATAATATAATATGTTGATGTTGATAATATAAGGTTCAAATTTATTAAGATACATACTTTAAAAACTATTTCTATTTGATACCAACAGTATCACGTTAAGAAAAGCGTCTCGCCTTGCTAACCCAAGTATAAAATATATAAAGAAACGGTGCAACTGTACTGGTA
>NC_091175.1:3835745-3885745 GCF_040958095.1 Procambarus clarkii | reverse complement strand
GTCCTATATAACAGTCCTATAGTCCTATATAACAGTCCTATAGTCCTATATAACAGTCCTATAGTCCTATATAGTTCCTCTGTCCCCAGGTGACTGGAGTATAAGAAATATTGCCGGAACAACCGTGGACATCTTCAAGACGAAACTAGATTATTTCCTCCAAGGAGTGCCGGATCAGCCGGGCTGTGGTGAGTATGTGGGCCTGCGGGCCGCTCCAAGCAACAGCCTGGTGGACCAAACTCTCACAAGTCGAGCCTGGCCTCGGGCCGGGCTTGGGGAGTAGAATTACTCCCAGAACCCCATCAACCAGGTATCAACCAGGATTCCATTCCCCCCCCCCCCTCACAAAATTAACTTTCTTCCAGTATTAAAATGATGTATAGAGAAAACCATTGTGAGGGTATGGGGAGGTTATCTTGAGATTATCTTGAGGTTATCTTGAGATTATCTTCAGGTTATCTTGAGATGATGATTCATGGGGAGCCCAAGCTGTTCGTGTATTCACCTATTTATTTATGCAGGAGAGTTTTCTTTTAGCTCTTGGGCCCCGCCTTTCAGACCGCCTGTTTACTGATGTAATGACTTGGAGTTGTTTAGTGACATTGTATCCACTAGGCCTAACAGAGCATGCTGAGGATGTACTCCACGACAGCGTTATTGTTGTTAGCTACTAGTACCTGTATGCTGCTAGGAGGCCAGAATCATTAGGTGAAAGAAATAGTTGCCCAAACGCTTCTTGTCATGGCGTGGGGGATTGAACACATTTCTCCTATATCTCACTCTCACTCTCTCACTCACACACACACACACACACACACACACCACACACACACACACACACACACACACACACACACACACACACACACACACACACACACACACACACACAAACGTACATTAGGAACCTGTACACCAGTTGAATGACAGCTGAGAGACGGGACCAAAGAGCCAGAGCTCAGCCCCCGCGCCGCAAGCACAACTAGGTGAGTACACCCCCCCCTCCCCCACCATACGAATGGTGGGGGGTGGGGGGGGAGCCAGACCAATACACCCGCCAACTCCCTCAATCATACACGTGAGGGGGAGGGGGGGGGGGGGGAGGGGGAAGTATAATCTCCCGGTGAAAAAGCCGTGAAGGACCATGTTATTTTTGTCGAAATTATTGGAATTCCCTGATGGAAAACATTTCTAATTCCTGCATGTGTGGGTTTTAAATGTGTGTGATTTTGTCGCCCCGCCTATATGTATGTACTCACCTATTTGTACTCCCCTAGTTGTGCTTGCGGGGATTGAGTTCTGGCTCTTTGGTCCCGCCTCTCAACTGTCAGTCAACTGGTGTACAGGTTCCTGAGCCTATTGGGCTCTATCATATCTACATTTGAAACTGTGTATGGAGTCAGCCTCCACCACATCACTGCCTAATGCATTCCATTTGTCAACCACTCTGACACTTAAAAAGTTCTTTCTAATATCTCTGTGGCTCATTTGGGCACTCAGTTTCCACCTGTGTCCTCTAGTGCGTGTTCCCCTGTTTATATTTTCTGAAATTATAATAAAAAAATACCCGCAAAACTGACATTAAATATCCTATTTTCTTTGTAAACTTGAATTTTATTGTGAAAATGACAAATGCTTGTTGGTTACTGTGGCCATCAACGGAAGTGCATGATTACGATTCCCTGAATTGCTGCGCTGATGGCCGAGACGGCACTGAGAAGTATTGAGTGAAACTGTTGTTCTGTATGAACTTTGCTTGACTAGTTTCATTGTCGAACACTCCTTATCTTTTGTCTGTCTGTTTAACCTTTCATTTTATGTTATTATAATTATGTAAATATTTTCTATATTATAGCACCTTCCGCAAATTATAAGCCTTGGTTGCAGACGATGAGTCACAATCACGTGGCTGAAATATGTCGACCAAACCACACACTAGAATGTGATGGGAAGACGACGTTTCGCTCCGTCCAGGACCGTTCTGGACTTGAGAATGATCCAGGACAGACAGAAAAGTCATCGTCCCTTCACATTCTAGTGTGTTGTTTGGTCAACATGATCCTTGGTTGTTTTACTATTCGGGTCTGTCATCACTAAACAATAATATAAAATCTTAACTGAAGTAGCATTGTATCTTGTAAATATTTCCAGAATCTTCTATCATACACACATACGTGCAAGACATGCACATACAGTTGTTGGTCGTGAACATACATACAACCTGTTATTAATGATTTGTGATTATGGTGATAAGTATCTGGCAAATTATAGATAATATGGTTAGCTACATTCTAAACAGAACCAAACTTTTTAAAATTACAAGCCACGTAGGTAAATATTTATGCCTAATGATAATTATTATTAATTCATTATGGCTGATAATTATTTATTGCGTACGCTGTTAAAATCTCTCTACAAATTTTATTAATACCGTTGAAAACATATTAAATCACGAGACAATTTCTACTCTGATCCAACCAAACTCGTTTATATGTATGTCTGACTCATAATACTTGAAAAATTACAACGATCCCACATCTATGATGCTCCTTGGTAATTTGTCCAGTAAATAAACAACCTTGTTTTCAAACACTTATCCAATTTATATCAATTGTTTCGAGTTCTGTTTGAGTTGATATAAATATAATCTGATTTAAAACCACTTTGTTATACCTTCCGTCAATTAAAATGAAATAAACATGTCATTCCTAATTTTATTTCCAGAAAATGTTAAACTCATTTATGATCCCTCCATAAGAAAGGTTACTAATAAGCGGGACTAATAACTGGAAACCTCTTATAGGACGAAAGATTGACAGAGTTTACTCTACATTCTCTAGAATGACGAAGATTTAGGAGTGAAATAATAGAGGTGTACATGTGTCTGAAAGGGCAAATGGGATAATAACAGGGTATTAATTAAAAGGATCAACAAAATACAAATGGAATCAATTGGATAGGTTTAGATTCAGGAAAGATAGGAAAAAAATAGAATAAATTTAGATTTAGGTAGTTAACCTATTTAAATAACAAACGAGAATATAATATTGTATTTAAAATATCAACAAAATACAATGGGACTAAATTTGATAAGTTTAGATCTAGGTAATTATTAAATTAGGTCCTTTGGAAAATTCCTGGTTAAATACTGTAAAGAAAGCCAATAAAGAATACAGAATTGGGGTAAATACTGCAAATGACATATTGACTTATATGAGACAGCTCCTATTTGTTTCCACTAAAACTCATTCATATATATATGTCTAACATACACTTGAAACAATTAAGGGATCCTACTTCTATTATGTTACTTGGTAACATAATACACGACAAGAGTGGATGCGTTCTATTGAATTTATACTGGCGATGAGTCACTATAACGTGGCTAAAGTATGCTGACCAGACCACACACTAGAAGGTGAAGGGACGACGACTTTTCGGTCCGTCCTGGACCATTCTCAAGTCGATTGTGATCAGGAAGATTGATTGAATGACGAAGATTAGGCCACCCAAAAGATGGCACGGGCATGAATAGCCCGTAAGTGAAGGCATTTCTGAGCTATTACCAGTATCAATAGATGATACTGGAGATCTGTGGAGGTGCGACTGCACCCTGCGTGATGGGAGATGTCTCTCGTGGTGATAAGAAAGTAGAGACAGGCAATAAATATGAAAGAGAGAGAGAGGCGAGGAGCAAAGTAAGGTGTAGTAGAGTGGATAGTAGTAGGAATAAGAATTGCAGAGGGCCTATTGGCCCATACGAGGCAGCTGTTATTGTAACCACCGAATGAGAAGGAGAGAGAGTAATAGGAATAAGAAGAGGATATCAAGGGAATGTAGGAGAAGACAATGAACAGAAAAAAGAGAGAAGAGAGAAAGAAAGGTAAATGGAAGGGTAAGCTTATGTTAGGTGACGTTTGTTAGAAAGATTAGAGCATTTGAGTATTTACTGTGAAAGGGAAGAGTCCACAGCAACAAAGCCACGACTCAAATTCATGTTGGGTAGATTGTGTATTAGACGGCGATTAGATTCAACAAGACGGCATCTATGTAGAAGTAGAGGCAGGAAAGAGTATTTTGGAGGAAGACCAATCAATGGGATGATTAGAACCCCTCCCATGACAGAAGAGAGCATTGTTAATATCTGCAGACTTAACTCTTCTCTTGTGTTCTTAAAATCCGTCATTCAGTGTATGGCCAGTTTCGCCAAAGTATTGGAGAGGACAAGACAAACAAGAGATAGATTAGACACCAGCAGCATTAAAAGCAGGAGGAGCAGTGTGAACTAGATTGCTGCGAAGTGTGTTAGTTAGTCTGCTCTTTGGCAGGCTCAACGGTGCGCTTTTGCCTGCTCTTGGGAACGACGCCAGCCACTGTCCCCCGAATGTAAGTATGGCAGGAAGAGCTGAAAGCAGGAGGCAAACCGGGAGTCCCCCTAATATCCCCTAGTGAATTTATATCTATTCTATCGTATGGTGACCAAAACCGAAATGCATAATCTAAATGGGGCTTAACATGAGAAGTCAACAGAGAAGTACTCTATGTGGGCAACAGAAAAATACTCACTTGGTGGGCAAATGAGAAATACATGCTATGTGGGCAACAGAGAAGTACTGGCTATGTGGTCAACAGAGAAGTACTGGCTATTTGGGCTACAGAGAAGTACTGGCTATGTGGGCAACAGAGAAGTACTGGCTATGTGGGCAACAGAAAAGTAGTGGCTATGTGGGCAACAGAGAAGTACTCGCAATGTTGGCAACAGAGAAGTACTAAATGTGGGCAACAGAGAAGTACTGGCTATGTGGGCAACAGAGAAGTACTGGCTATGTGGGCAACAGAGAAGTACTCGCTATGTAGGCAACAGAGAAGTACTCGCTATGTGGGCAACAGAGAAGTACTCGCTATGTGGGCAACAGAGAAGTACTCGCTATGTGGGCAACAGAGAAGTACTCGCTATGTGGGCATTAGAGAAGTACTCGTTATGTGGGCAACAGAGAAGTACTCGCTATATGGCAACAAAGAAGTACTGGCTATGTGGGCAACAGAGATCTTGGTATGTGGACAACAGAGAAGTATTAGATATGTGGGCAACAGAACTACCGGCTATTGGGGCAACAGAGAAGTACTCACTATGTGGGCAACAGAGAAATACCGGCTATGTGGGCAACAGAGAAGTACTCAATATGTGGGCAACAGAGAAGTACTAGATATGTGGTCAACAGAGAAGTACTAGCTATGTGGTCAACAGAGAAGTACTGGCTATTTGGGCTACAGAGAAGTACTGGCTATGTGGGCAACAGAGAAGTACTGGCTATGTGGGCAACAGAAAAGTATTGGCTACGTGGCAACAAAGAAGTACTAGCTACGTGGCAACAGAGAAGTCCCGGCTATGTGGGCAACAGAGAAGTACTGGCAATGTGGGCAACTGAGATGCATTGGCTATGTAAGCAACAGAGAAGTAATCACAATGTGAGCAACAGAGAAGTAATCACAATGTGAGCAACAGAGAAGTACTTGCTTCCTGGGCAACAGAGAAATACTGGCTATGTGGGCAACAGAGAAGTAGTGGCTACGTGGGCAACAGAGAAGTACTCACTATGTGGCCAACAGAGAAGTACTGGCTATGTGGGCAACAGAGAAGTACTGGCTATGTGAGCAATAGAAAAGTAGTCACTATGTGGGCAACAGAGTCCACTCTGTTGTCTACTCGCTATGTGGACAACAGAGAAGTACTCACTATGTGGGCAACATAAATACTGGCTATGTGGGCAACAGAGAAGTACTCACAATGTGGGTAACAGAGAAGTACCGGCTATGTGGGAAACAGAGAAGTACTCGCTACATGGGCAACAGAGAAATACTGGCTATGTGGGCAACAGAGAAGTACTCGCTATGTGGGCAACGGAGAAGTACTAGATATGTGGGCAACAGAGATGTACTGGCTATTTGGGCAACAGAGAAGTACTGGCTACGTAGCAACAAAGAAGTACTGGTTATGTTGCCAACAGAGAAGTACAAACTATGCGGCCAACAGAGAAGTACTAACTATGTGGGCAAGAGAGAAGTACTGGCTATGTGGGCAACAGAGAAGTACTCGCTATGTGGGCAACATTGAAGTACTTACCCTATGGACAACAGAGAAATATCGGATATGTGGGTAACAGAGAAGTCCCGGCTATGTGGGCAACAGAGAAGTACTGGCAATGTGGGCAATAGAGATGTATTGGCTATGTGAGCAACAGAGAAGTAATCTCAATGTGAGCAACAGAGAAGTACTCGCTACATGGGCAACAGAGAAATACTGGCTATGTGGGAGACAGAGAAGTACTCGCTATGTGAGCAACAGAAATGTATTGGCAATGTGAGCAACAGAGAAGTATTTACTATGTGGGCAACAGAGAAGTTCTCGCTATGTGGGCAACAGAGAAGTACTCGCTATGTGGGCAACAGAGAAGTACTCGCTATGTGGGCAACAGAGAAGTACTCGCTATTTGGGCAGCAGAGAAGTACTCGCTATGTGGGCCAAAGAGAAGTACTCGCTATGTGGGCAAAAGAAAAGTACTCGCTATGTGGGTAACAGAGAAATACTAGCTATGTGGTCAACAGAGCAGTACTCTCTAGGTGGGCAACAGAAAAGTACTCACTAGGAGTTCAAATGAGAAGTACATGCTATGTGGGCTAAAGAGAAGTACTGGCTATGTGGTCAACACAGAAGTACTGGCTATGTGGACCACAGAATAACTCTCCGAATAACTCTCCGCAGCAACCTTCAGCCGACTGCAGTGTACAATATTTCGTTGTAAAGAAGGAGACAGGCGACGAAAGATCCCTGATATTCACTTTCTTTTTTTTTTTTTTTTTTTTTTTTTGAGATATACACAAGAGTTGTTACATTCTTGTACAGCCACTAGTACGCGTAGCGTTTCGGGCAAGTCCTTAATCCTATGGTCCCTGGAATACGATCCCCTGCCGCGAAGAATCGTTTTTTCATCCAAGTACACATTTTACTGTTGCGTTAAACAGAGGCTACAGTTAAGGAATTGCTCCCAGTAAATCCTCCCCGGCCAGGATACGAACCCATGACATAGCGCTCGCAGGAACGCCAGGCGAGTGTCTTACCACTACACCACGGAGACTGATTAACAAGAGACTTTCTTCAAGAAGAAGCCAGTCGACATGCTGCACGATAACTTCTCAGTCAGTGAGCATGCATAAACCTGAAATCCAACCACAGGAAACCAAGTCCAGTGACAATCTACCTGCAGATTTCACTGATGTTCATGGTAACTTCACTGCCGCCTCCATCACCCAATGGAATGAAGCTCCTGTTAAGGTACAGGCTGCCAGGCGGCGTAAATCAAGGGGTGCTCAGAAGCCTTACCAATGTCCTCACTGTTCCAAGTCTTATGTCTCAATGAAATGGATTAATCGGCACATTTCTAACGTACACAAGAGTCCGTACCAGGTGGGGAGGCGCCAATCAATCGAATCAGCTTAAGTTCCAGCTTTACAAACGATTTTCTAAGGAATCTGAGCATGTTGTTACATATATAAGTAAAATAAAATGGCTTCCTGTTCACCAAATAGACACAGTTATTAGTAACTATGAACTCAATTTTAAAAGTTTATATTTTCTGAAATTATAATAAAAAAATACCTGCAAAACTGACATTAAATATCCTATTTTCTTTGTAAACTTGAATTTTATTGTAAAAAATGACAAATGCTTCTTGGTTACTGTGGCCATCAACGGAAGTGCATGATTACGATTTCCTGAATTGCTGTGCTGATGGCCGAGACGGCACTGAGAAGTATTGAGTGAAATTGTTGTTCTGTATGAACTTTGCTTGACTAGTTTCATTGTCGAACACTCCTTATCTTTTGTCTGTCTGTTTAACCTTTCATTTTATGTTATTATAATTATGTAAATATTTTTTATATTATAGCACCTTTCGCAAATTATAATCCTTGGTTGCAGACGAGGAGTCACAATCACGTGGCTGAAATATGTCGACCAAACCGCACACTAGAATGTGAAGGGACGACGGCGTTTCGCTCCATCCAGGACCGTTCTGGACTTGAGAATGATCCAGGACAGACCGAAAAGTCATCGTCCCTTCACTTTCTAGTGTGTTGTTTGGTCAACATGATCCTTGGTTGTTTTACTAGTCGGGTCTGTCATCACTAAACAATAAGATAAAATCTTAACTGAAGTAGCATTGTATCTTGTAAATATTTCCTGAATCTTCTATCATACACACATACGTGCAAGACATGCACATACAGGTGTTGGTCGTGAACATACATACAACCTGTTATTAATGGTTTGTGATTATGGTGATAAGTATCTAGCAAATTATAGATAATATGGTTAGCTACATTCTAAACAGACCAAAACTTTTTAAAATTACAAGCCACGTAGGTAAATATTTATGACTAATGATAATTATTATTATTTCATTATGGCTGATAAATATTTATTGCGTTTCGCTGTTAAAATCTCTCTACAAATTTTAATAATACCCTTGAAAACATATTAATCACGAGACAATTTCTACGCTGATCCAACCAAACTCGTTTATATGTATGTCTGACTCATAATACTTGAAATAATACAACGATCACACATCTATGATGCTCCATGGTAATTTGTCCAGTAAATAAACAACCTTGTTTTCAAACACTTATTTGCCCGAGACTTTCTAAATTACAACTTATCCAATTTATATCAATTGTTTCGAGTTCTGTTTGAGATAATATACATATAATCTTATTTAAAACCACTTTGTTATACCTTCCGTCAATAAAAATGAAATAAACATGTCATTCTTAATTTTTTTCCAGAAAATGTTAAGCTCATTTATGATCCCTCCATAAGAAAGGTTACTAATAAGCGGGACTAATAACTGGAAACCTCTTATAGGACGAAAGATTGACAAAGTTTACTCTACATTCTCTAGAATGGCGAAGATTTAGGAGTGAAATAATAGAGGTGTACATGTGTCTGAATGGGCAAATGGGATAATAACAGGGTATTAATTAAAAGTATCAACAAAATACAAATGGAATCAATTGGATAGGTTTAGATTTAGGAAAGATAGGAAAAAAATTGAATAAATTTTAATTTAAGTAGTTAACCTATTTAAATAACAAACGAGAATAGAATATTGTATTTAAAATATCAACAAAATACAATGGGACTAAATTTGATAAGTTTAGATATAGGTAATTATTTAATTAGGTCCTTTGGAAAGACCTGGTTAAATACTGTAAAGAAAGCCAATAAAGAATAAAGAACTGGGGTAAATACTGCAAATGACATATTGACTTATATGAGACAGCTCCTATTTGTTTCCACTAAAACTCATTCATATATATATGTCTAGCATACGCTTGAAACAATTAAGGGATCCTACTTCTATTATGTTACTTGGTAACATAATACACGACAAGAGTGGACGCGTTCTATTGAATTTATACTGGCGATGAGTCACTATAACGTGGCTAAAGTATGTTGACCAGACCACACACTAGAAAGTGAAGGGACGACGACGTTTCGGTCCGTCCTAGACCATTCTCAAGTCGATTGTGATCAGGAAGATTGATTGAATGACGAAGATTCAGCCACCCAAAAGATGGCATGGGCATGAATAGCCCGTAAGTGAAGGCATTTCTGTGCCATTACCAGTATCAATAGATGATACTGGAAATCTGTGGAGGTGCGACTGCACCCTGCGTGATGGGAGATGTCTCTCGTGGTGATAAGAAAGTAGAGACAGGCAATAAATATGAAAGAGAGAGAGAGGCGAGGAGCAAAGTAAGGTGTAGTAGAGGGGATAGTAGTAGGAATGAGAATGCAGAGGGCCTATTGGCCCATACGACGCAGCTGCTATTGTAACCACCGAATGAGAAGGAGATAGTAATAGGAATAAGAAGAGGATAGCAAGGGAATGTAAGAGAAGACAATGAACAGAAAAAGAGAGAAGAGAGAAAGGAAGCTAAATGGAAGGGTAAGCTTATGTTAGGTCACGTTTGTTAGAAAGATTAGAGCATTTGAGTATATACTGTGAAAGGGAAGAGTCCACAGCAACAAAGCCACGACTCAAATTCATGTTGGGTAGATTGTGTATTAGGCGGCGATTAGATTCAACAAGACGGCATCTATTTAGAAGTAGAGGCAGGAAAGATTATTTTAGAGGAAGACCAATCAATGGGATGATTAGGACCCCTCCCATGACAGAAGATAGCATTGTTAGTGTCTGCAAACTTAACACTTCTCTTGTGTTCTTAAAGTCTGTCATTCAGTGTATGGCCAGTTTCGCCAAAGTATTGGAGAGGACAAGATAAACAGGAGATAGAGTAGACACCAGCAGCATTAGAAGCAGGAGGAGCAGTGTGAACTAGATTGCTACGAAGTGTGTTAGTTAGTCTGCTCTTTGGCAGGCTCAACGGTGCGCCTTTGCTTGCTCTGGGGAACGAGGCCAGCCACTGCCCCCCGAATGCAAGTATGGCAGGAATGGGGATTTAATATACATTAGATACAACTGAAGTAGCATTGTATCTTGTAAATATTTCCTGAATCTTCTATCATACACACATACGTGCAAGGCATGCACATACAGTTGTTGGTATGAACATACATACAACCTGTTATTAATGGTTTGTGATTATGGTGATAAGTATCTGGCAAATTATAGATAATATGGTTAGCTACAGTCTAAACAGACCAAATATTTTTAAAATTACAAGCTACGTAGGTAAATATTTATGCCTAATGATAATTATTATTAATTCCTTATGGCTGATAATTATTTATTGCGTACGCTGTTAAAATCTCTCCACAAATTTTAATAATACCCTTGAAAACATATAAATCACGAAACAATTTCTACTCTGATCAAACAAACTCGTTTATATGTATGTCTGACTCATAATACTTGAAATAATACAACGATCCTACATCTATGATGCTCCTTGGTAATTTGTCCAGTAAATAAACAACTTTGTTTTCAAACACTTATTTGCCCGAGACTTTTCTAAATTAAAACTTATCCAATTTATATCAATTGTTTCGAGTTCTGTTTGAGTTGATATAAATGTAATCTTATTTAAAACCACTTTGTTATACCTTCCGTCAATTAAAATGAAATAAACATGTCATTCTTAATTTTATTTCCAGAAAATGTTAAGCACATTTATGATCCCTCCGTAAGAAAGGTTACTAATAAGCGGGACTAATAACTGGAAACCTCTTATAGGACGAAAGATTGACAAAGTTTACTCTACATTCTCTAGAATGGCGAAGATTTAGGAGTGAAATAATAGAGGTGTACATGTGTCTGAAAGGGCAAATGGGATAATAACAGGGTATTAATTAAAAGTATCAACAAAATACAAATAGAATCAATTGGATAGGTTTAGATTTAGGAAAGATAGGAAAAAAATTGAATAAATTTAGATTTAGGTAGTTAACCTATTTAAATAACAAACGAGAATATAATATTGTATTTAGAATATCAACAAAATACAATGGGACTAAATTTGATAAGTTTAGATCTAGGTAATTATTTAATTAGGTCCTTTGGAAAAGACCTGGTTAAATACTGTAAAGAAAGCCAATAAAGAATACAGAACTAGGGTAAATACTGCAAATGACATATTGACTTATATGAGACAGCTCCTATTTGTTTCCACTAAAACTCATTCATATATATATGTCTAACAAACGCTTGAAACAATTAAGGGATCCTACTTCTATTATGTTACTTGGTAACATAATACACGACAAGAGTGGACGCGTTCTATTGAATTTATACTGGCGATGAGTCACTATAACGTGGCTAAAGTATGTTGACCAGACCACACACCAAAAGGTGAAGGGACGACGACGTTTCGGTCCGTCCTGGACCATTCTCAAGTCGATTGTGATCAGGAAGATTGATTGAATGACGATGATTAAGCCACCCAAAAGATGGCACGGGCATGAATAGCCCGTAAGTGAAGGCATTTCTGAGACATTACCAGTATCAATAGATGATACTGGAGATCTGTGGAGGTGAGACTGCACCCTGCGTGATGGGAGATGTCTCTCGTGGTGATAAGAAAGTAGAGACAGGCAATAAATATGAAAGATAGAGAGAGGCGAGGAGCAAAGTAAGGTGTAGTAGAGGGGATAGTAGTAGGAATAAGAATTGCAGAGGGCCTATTGGCCCATACTTATTATTGGCCCATACTACGATTGCTTTCTTACGCAACACATTAAGGAACCAACACGGGAAAATAATATTTTAGATTTAGTGTTAACTAACAGGGAAACGCAAATTAATGACATCGAAATAGGGAGTGAGCTAGGGAGCAGTGATCACAAAAAAATCAGATTTTGCATAGAATGGAATAGACCAGTAGGAGAAAATTCTGTTAAAGTGCCAGATTTTCGAAAAGCTGATTTTAATAGCCTAAGAAATTTTTTGGGTCAAATTGATTGGAAAGGCTTGGGTATGGGGTGTGGGCCGGTCTTGGAGCGAGACATGAACCCAGCGATAGGTGACTTAAATGGGGATTTCGATGTGGATTCAATATATAACTTATTTAAGAATATTCTAAACAAAGCACAGGAACGTAGTATACCATACAAATTGAATAGATCGTATACTAATGACCCAAAGTGGATAACAAAGAATTTGAAGAACCTTATAGGTAAAAAGAGAGCTTGGTACAAAAGGATTAAAAATGGGGAGGTCACTTTAGAACAGGAATTCGTACAACTGGTTAGAAATGTTAAAAAAGAGATAAGGAAAGCAAAAAGAAACTATGAAGTTCGCATAGCAGGGCAAGCAAAGACAAATCCTAAAGGGTTTTTTCAGTTATATCGTACTAAGACTAGGGAAAGGATAGGTCCATTAAAAACTGAGACAGGTCAAATAACAGATAGTGATGAAGAGATGAGTAGTATTTTTAATAAATATTTTGTATCTGTATTTACTAAAGAGGAACTTAACAATATGCCTTCAGCCGAACAAGTCTATGTGGGTGGGGACGAGGACAGGTTGACGAGTTTAGCAGTTACCAGGGAGGATGTTCTTAAACAAATAGTAAAACTCAAACCAAACAAATCCCCAGGGCCGGATGAAGTGTTTGCTAGGGTGCTTAAAGAATGCAAAGAGGAGCTTTGTGACCCACTGTCAACCATATTTAATAAATCAATAGAGTCAGGCAGAGTGCCAGAGTTTTGGAAAGTTGCTAATGTGATACCAGTTTTTAAGAAAGGAGATAGATCACTTGCGTCTAACTATCGACCAATTAGCCTAACGTCTATTGTGGGAAAGTTACTCGAATCTATAATAGCAAATAAAATTCGTCTTCATCTTGAAAAACATAAATTAATAATTGAGTCGCAACATGGTTTTATAAATGGCCGTTCATGTTTAACAAATTTGTTATCTTTTTATTCTAGCATTGTTGAGGCAGTTGATAGTGGTAAGGATTGCGATGTTGTATACCTTGACTTTAGCAAAGCTTTTGATACAGTGCCACATGAAAGACTGATTAAAAAAATAGAGTCTCATGGTATTGGGGGTGCTATATTAAGCTGGATTAGGGCATGGCTATACCAAAGGAAACAGAGAGTTAGTATAAATGGAATCAAGTCAGAGTGGGAAAATGTTGTAAGTGGAGTGCCTCAAGGCTCTGTCCTGGGACCTCTGTTGTTTATAATATATATAAATGATTTAGATTCAGGTTTGAGTAGCAACATTTGCAAATTTGCCGATGATACGAAAATCGGTAGGGAAATTAATTCGGAGGAGGACTCACTATCACTTCAACTTGATCTAGATAGGGTTTTGAAATGGTCAAAGGATTGGCAGATGCAGTTTAATGCTGATAAATGTAAAGTTCTGAGGTTAGGTAATGATGATAGAGTTACAAGATACGAGCTAGATGGTGTTGTGATTGCGAAGTCGGATTGCGAAAGGGATCTGGGAGTTATGATTAGTAAGAATTTAAAACAAAAGGATCAATGCATAAATGTTCGTAATAAGGCAAATCGGACACTTGGATTTATTAATCGCAGCGTTAGTAACAAGACACCTGGTGTGGTTCTCAAGCTATATCTTGCTCTAGTTAGGCCCCATTTAGATTATGCAGTTCAGTTTTGGTCGCCATATTATAGAATGGATATAAATTCACTTGAACGTGTCCAGCGTAGGATGACTAAGTTAATTCCCCAAATTAGAAATCTTTCATATGAAGAAAGATTAACAAAGCTTAAGTTGCATTCACTGGAAAGGCGAAGAGTTAGGGGTGACATGATAGAGGTTTACAAGTGGATGAATGGACATAACCGGGGGGATATTAATAGGGTATTAAAAGTATCAACACAGGACAGAACACGAAACAATGGATATAAATTGGATAAGTTTAGATTTAGGAAAGACTTGGGTAAATACTGGTTCAGTAACAGGGTTGTTGATTTGTGGAACAAATTGCCGCGTGACATTGTGGAGGTGGGGTCCCTCGATTGTTTCAAGCACGGGTTGGACAAGTATATGAGTGGGATTGGGTGGTTATAGAATAGGAGCTGCCTCGTATGGGCCAATAGGCCTTCTGCAGTTACCTTTGTTCTTATGTTCTTATACGAGGCAGCTGCTATTGTAACCAACGAATGAGAAGGAGATAGTAATAGAAATAAGTAGAGGATAGCAAGGGAATGTAGGAGAAGACAATGAACAGAAAAAGAGAGAAGAGAGAAAGAAAGGTAAATGGAAGGGTAAGCTTATGTTAGGTCACGTTTGTTAGAAAGATTAGAGCATTTGAGTATATACTGTGAAAGGGAAGAGTCCACAGCAACAAAGCCACGACTCAAATTCATGTTGGGTATATTGTGTATTAGACGGCGATTAGATTCAACAAGACGGCATCTATGTAGAAGTAGAGGCAGGAAAGATTATTTTAGAGGAAGACCAATCAATGGGATGATTAGAACCCCTCCCATGACAGAAGAGAGCATTGTTAGTGTCTGCAGACTTAACACTTCTCTTGTGTTCTTAAAGTCTGTCATTCAGTGTATGGCCAGTTTCGCCAAAGTATTGGAGAGGACAAGACAAACAGGAGACAGAGTAGACACCAGCAGCATTAGAAGCAGGAGGAGCAGTGTGAACTAGATTGCTACGAAGTGTTTTAGTTAGTCTGCTCTTTGGCAGGCTAAACGGTGCGCTTTTGCCTGCTCTAGGGAACGACGCCAGCTACTGCCCACCGAATGCAAGTATGGCAGTAAAAGCTGAAAGCAGGAGGCAAACCGGGAGTCCCCCTAATATCCCCTAGTGAATTTATATCCATTCTATCGTACGGTGACCAAAACCAAAATGCATAATCTAAATGGGGCCTAACATGAGCACTATATAACTGAAGAACAACACCAGGTGTCTTATTAGTAACGCTTCGATTAATAAATCCCATTGTCATATTATATTATTGCCTTGTTATAAATCACAGTGTTTTATTTACCTTATTATGGAATAGAGGTAGTATTATTTTCCGCTTTTGTAGGTTAGTTCTTCAAATGATATATATAAAGACTTAAGAATTAGATGACTGTGACATATTAGGTGTACAGTTGCTTCCTAGCAAGTCAGGTGTTACTCGTTCCCAGGTGCAATATAAGCTTCCCTCACCAAATTTCTTTCAGACAGTGCATAACTTGTTGACCAGACCACACACTAGAAATTGAAGGGACGACGACGTTTCGGTCCGTCCTGGACCATTCTCAAGTCGATTGTGATGAGGACAGGTAGGGACAGGCATTAAATAGGCAAGAGAGAGCTGAGGAGGAAAGTCAGGTGTAGGGGATAATAGTAATGAGAACTGCAGCAGGCCTATTGGCCCATACGAGGCAGCTCCTATTATAACCACCGAAGGAGATAGTAATAGGAATAAGAAGAGGATAGTAAGGGAGCGTAGAAGACAATGAACAGAAAAAGGGAGAAGAGAGAAAGAAAGGGAAAGAGAAAGAAAGAAATGGAAGGGGGAAAGCTTATGTTAAGTCACGTTTGTTAGAAAGATTAGAGCATTTGAGTATATACTGTGAAAGGGAAGAGTCCACAGCAACAAAGCCAGGACTCAAGTTCATGTTGGGTACATTGTTAATAAGAGCCGATTCTACAAGACGGCGTCTGTGTAGAGTAGAGGCAGGAAAGATTATTTTGGAGGAAGACCAATCAATGGGATGATTAGAATCCCTCACATGGCAGAAGAGAGCATTGTTAGTGTCTGCAGACATAACACTTCTCTTGTGTTCTTTAAGTCTGTCATTCAGTGTACGGCCAGTTTCGCCAAAGTATTGGAGAGGACAAGATGAACAGGAAATAGAGTAGACACCAGCAGCATTAGAAGCAGGAGGAGCAGTGTGAACTAGATTGCTACGAAGTGTGTTAGTTTGTCGAAAGGCGAGTTTAATGTCAAGAGGACGAAAGGTATTGGTAAAAGTTTTGAGTTCAGATATGAAGGGAAGGCATAGTACAGTGCTACTAGTGTTGGAAGCAGGTTTAGGATGAAAGAAATTTCGTTTAGCTTGGGAGTGGGCACAGTTGATGAAATGCAAAGGATAACCAAGGCGAGAGAATGATTTGTAGATAAAGGCAATTTCAGAATCAAGAAACTGAGGGTCGCTGATGCGTAGAGCGCGGAGGAAGAGAGAGACGAGGACACTTTTCTTAACAGAAAGAGGATGGTAGGAAAAGAAGTGAATGTACATGCCACTATGCATGGGTTTACGGTAGACAGAGAAAGAGAACCCAGACACAGAGCTGTGAACATGAACATCAAGAAAAGGAAGGAGGGAATTAGATTCCCACTCCACTTTGAAATGGATAGAAGGAGCCAGATTGTTAAGAGAGGTGAGGAAAGACTGGAAAAGATTAAGGTCATGAGGCCATAAAGCAAAAATGTCATCAACATAGCGAAGCCAGAGAGAGGGACGAGTATCAATAGAAGGAAGAAGAACAGTTTCGAAGTATTCCATGTAGAAATTAGCAAGAACAGGGGAGAGAGGGGAACCCATAGCGACACCGAAAGTTTGAGTGTAATATTTACCGTTGAAAGAGAAAGAGTTAGAGTCAACACAGAGTCTAATGAGATCGAGGAAAACGTCAGTGGGAAGTGGGAGAGGAAGGAGACCCTCTGACGCCTTCTGTCTGAGGAAAGAGAGAACGTCATCGAGCGGAACATTAGTGAACAGAGAGTCGACATCAAGACTAAGCATTTTACAAGAGGGTTGCAGGCGCAGTCTTTCTATGAAGTCCTGAGAGTGACGAAGGTGGGCAGGGGAAAAAGTGCCAAGGTAAGGTGTCAGGGTTTTAGCGAGCCAGGAGGCAAGAGGATAGCTGACAGAGCCCCGTGAAGAAATGATAGGACGAAGAGGAACACCAGGTTTATGAGTCTTAGGAAGACCATAGAAATAAGGAAGAGAAGGGCAGATGACACGGAAACGTTTAATGAGATCAAAGTCAGGAGGGCAAAGACTAGAGAGCTGTCGTCCTATCATTTCTTCACGGGGCTCTGTCAGCTATCCTCTTGCCTCCTGGCTCGCTAAAACCCTGACACCTTACCTTGGCACTTTTTCCCCTGCCCACCTTCGTCACTCTCAGGACTTCATAGAAAGACTGCGCCTGCAACCCTCTTGTAAAATGCTTAGTCTTGATGTCGACTCTCTGTTCACTAATGTTCCGCTCGATGACGTTCTCTCTTTCCTCAGACAGAAGGCGTCAGAGGGTCTCCTTCCTCTCCCACTTCCCACTGACGTTTTCCTCGATCTCATTAGACTCTGTGTTGACTCTAACTCTTTCTCTTTCAACGGTAAATATTACACTCAAACTTTCGGTGTCGCTATGGGTTCCCCTCTCTCCCCTGTTCTTGCTAATTTCTACATGGAATACTTCGAAACTGTTCTTCTTCCTTCTATTGATACTCGTCCCTCTCTCTGGCTTCGCTATGTTGATGACATTTTTGCTTTATGGCCTCATGACCTTAATCTTTTCCAGTCTTTCCTCACCTCTCTTAACAATCTGGCTCCTTCTATCCATTTCAAAGTGGAGTGGGAATCTAATTCCCTCCTTCCTTTTCTTGATGTTCATGTTCACAGCTCTGTGTCTGGGTTCTCTTTCTCTGTCTACCGTAAACCCATGCATAGTGGCATGTACATTCACTTCTTTTCCTACCATCCTCTTTCTGTTAAGAAAAGTGTCCTCGTCTCTCTCTTCCTCCGCGCTCTACGCATCAGCGACCCTCAGTTTCTTGATTCTGAAATTGCCTTTATCTACAAATCATTCTCTCGCCTTGGTTATCCTTTGCATTTCATCAACTGTGCCCACTCCCAAGCTAAACGAAATTTCTTTCATCCTAAACCTGCTTCCAACACTAGTAGCACTGTACTATGCCTTCCCTTCATATCTGAACTCAAAACTTTTACCAATACCTTTCGTCCTCTTGACATTAAACTCGCCTTTCGACAAACTAACACACTTCGTAGCAATCTAGTTCACACTGCTCCTCCTGCTTCTAATGCTGCTGGTGTCTACTCTATTTCCTGTTCATCTTGTCCTCTCCAATACTTTGGCGAAACTGGCCGTACACTGAATGACAGACTTAAAGAACACAAGAGAAGTGTTATGTCTGCAGACACTAACAATGCTCTCTTCTGCCATGTGAGGGATTCTAATCATCCCATTGATTGGTCTTCCTCCAAAATAATCTTTCCTGCCTCTACTCTACACAGACGCCGTCTTGTAGAATCGGCTCTTATTAACAATGTACCCAACATGAACTTGAGTCCTGGCTTTGTTGCTGTGGACTCTTCCCTTTCACAGTATATACTCAAATGCTCTAATCTTTCTAACAAACGTGACTTAACATAAGCTTTCCCCCTTCCATTTCTTTCTTTCTCTTTCCCTTTCTTTCTCTCTTCTCCCTTTTTCTGTTCATTGTCTTCTACGCTCCCTTACTATCCTCTTCTTATTCCTATTACTATCTCCTTCGGTGGTTATAATAGGAGCTGCCTCGTATGGGCCAATAGGCCTGCTGCAGTTCTCATTACTATTATCCCCTACACCTGACTTTCCTCCTCAGCTCTCTCTTGCCTATTTAATGCCTGTCCCTACCTGTCCTCATCACAATCGACTTGAGAATGGTCCAGGACGGACCGAAACGTCGTCGTCCCTTCAATTTCTAGTGTGTGGTCTGGTCAACATACTTCAGCCACGTTATTGTGACTCATCGCCTGCAGTGCATAACTTTCGAAGAGTGCAGCTGATACACCAGACGTATTTTACTGGCATCGAGTTTAAAATCTCACGTTATTGTCAACAGAATGGAACCTGATGTTATTAGAACGCCAGAAGAATTCATCAATGTGATATGTGAAGATTTTAGAAAGGATTCTGCAGAAAATTAAACAAGAATCATGAAATTTACTGTCCCTTGTTAAATCAAAAACGGTGTTGTTTTTGAGAATATTAATCATGATTTAAAATGGGGAACTTCAACTAGTACCAGTCAAGTTTTATGCCTCGATAATGATGATGCAGACTTTTATACTTCCAAAAGTATTTTCGGGAAGACCTTAGACTGTGTATCAAACGAAATCAGTGATAACACGCTCAGTTTGAGATCCAGTGCCAGACATGCGCCGCTTGCCAGTTATAACGAAAATCGCGTTCAACGCCACATCTATATGCCAGATGAGATGAAAACGCCAGAACACATATTTGAGGACATTTCTGATTATTATTGCAAGCATTCTACAGAAAATTCAACTAATAAAACTAATGCACCATTTTCTGACAATATTAATGAAGATGAAGATTATCATAATATATACAAACGTTTTTTTGGTGAAACCTACGAAGAAGAACAACAACTACTGAGTGTATCTAACACTGATGTCATTGGTTGTGTTCAACGCATTATTTCAATGCCGGATGAGATCAAACCACCAGCGCACATCACTGAAGACATGTCTGATTATTTTTGCAGGGATTCTACAGACGAGTCAACAAGTATCATTAAAACTACAGTTCCTGTTTATGAGAATATTAGGGAAGACGAAGACTTTCATAATACTCCAGAGAGAATTTTCGGCGAGACCTTCGAAGAAGAACAACTATTAAATGCATCTAACACTGATGTCATTGGTTGTGTTCAACGCCACAATTCTGTGGCGAATAACTCTCCGCAGCAACCTTCAGCCGACTGCAGTGTACAATATTTCGTTGTAAAGAAGGAGACAGGCGACGAAAGATCCCTGATATTCACTTTCTTCAACAAGAAGCCAGTCGACATGCTACACGATAACTTCTCAATCAGTGAGCATGCACAACCTGAAATCCAACCACAGGAAACCAAGTCCAGTCACAATCTACCTGCAGATTTCACTGACGTTCATGGTAACTTCACTGCCGCCTCCATTACCCAATGGAATGAAGCTCCTGTTAAGGTACAGGCTGCCAGGCAGCGTATATCAAATGGTGCTCAGAAGCCTTACCAATGTCCTTCCTCACTGTTCCAAGTCTTATGTCTCAATGAAATGGATTAATCGGCACATTTCTAACGTACCCAAGAGTCCGTACCAGGTGGGGAGGCGCCAATCAATCGAATCAGCTTAAGTTCCAGGTTTACAAACGATTTTCTAAGGAATCTGAGCATGTTGTTACATATATAAGTTAAATAATATGGCTTCCTGTTCACCAAATAGACACAGTTATTAGTAACTATGAACTCAATTTTAAAAGTTTATATTTTCTGAAATTATAATATAAAAAATACCCGCAAAACTGACATTAAATATCCTATTTTCTTTCTAAACTCGAATTTTATTGTAAAAAATGACAAATGCTTGTTGGTTACTGTGGCCATCAACGGAAGTGCATGATTACGATTCCCTGAATTGCTGCGCTGATGGCCGAGACGGCACTGAGAAGTATTGAGTGAAACTGTTGTTCTGTATGAACTTTGCTTGACTAGTTTCATTGTCGAACACTCCTTATCTTTTGTCTGTCTGTTTAACCTTTCATTTTATGTTATTATAATTATGTAAATATTTTTTATATTATAGCACCTTTCGCAAATTATAATCCTAGGTTGCAGACGAGGAGTCACAATCACGTGGCTGAAATATGTCGACCAAACCACACACTAGAATGTGAATGGACGACGACGTTTCGCTCCGTCCAGGACCGTTCTGGACTTGAGAATGATCCAGGACAGACCGAAAAGTCATCGTCCCATCACTTTCTAGTGTGTTGTTTCGTCAACATGATCCTTGGTTGTTTTACTAGTCGGGTCTGTCATCACTAAACAATAATATAAAATCTTAACTGAAGTAGCATTGTATCTTGTAAATATTTCCTGAATCTTCTATCATACACACATACGTGCAAGACATGCACATACAGTTGTTGGTCGTGAACATACATACAACCTGTTATTAATGGTTTGTGATTATGGTGATAAGTATCTGGCAAATTGTAGATAATATAGTTAGCTACATTCTTAACAGACCAAAACTCTTTAAAATTACAAGCCACGTAGGTAAATATTTATGCCTAATGATAATTATTATTAATTCATTATGGCTGACTAATTATTTATTGCGTACGCTGTTAAAATCTCTCTACAAATTTTAATAATACCCTTGAAAACATATTAAATCACGAGACAATTTCTACTCTGATCTAACCAAACTCGTTTATATGTATGTCTGACTCATAATACTTGAAATAATACAGCGATCCCACATCTATGATGCTCCTTGGTAATTTGTCCAGTAAATAAACAACCTTGTTTTCAAACACTTATTTGCCCGAGACTTTTCTAAATTACAACTTATCCAATTTATATCAATTGTTTCGAGTTCTGTTTGAGTTGATATAAATATAATCTTATTTAAAAACCACTTTGTTATACCTTCCGTCAATTAAAATGAAATAAACATATCATTCTTAATTTTATTTCCAGAAAATGTTAAGCTCATTTGTGATCCCTCCATAAGAAAGGTTACTAATAAGCGGGACTAATAACTGGAAACCTCTTATAGGACGAAAGATTGACAAAGTTTACTCTACATTCTCTAGGAATGGCGAAGAATTAGGAGTGAAATAATAGAGGTGCACATGTGTCTGAAAGGGCAAATGGGATAATAACAGGGTATTAATTAAAAGTATCAACAAAATACAAATGGAATCAATTGGATAGGTTTAGATTTAGGAAAGATTGGAAAAAAATTGAATAAATTTAGATTTAGGTAGTTAAATTAACCTATTTAAATAACAAACGAGAATATAATATTGTATTTAAAATATCAACAAAATACAATGGGACTAAATTTGTTAAGTTTAGATCTAGGTAATTATTTAATTAGGTCCTTTGGAAAAGACCTGGTTAAATACTGTAAAGAAAGCCAATAAAGAATACAGAACTGGGGTAAATACTGCAAATGACATATTGACTTATATGAGACAGCTCCTATTTGTTTCCACTAAAACTCATTCATATATAAATGTCTAACATACGCTTGAAACAATTAAGGGATTCCTACTTCTATTATGTTACTTGGTAACATAATACACGACAAGAGTAGGACGCGTTCTATTGAATTTATACTGGCGATGAGTCACTATAACGTGGCAAAAGTATGTTGACCAGACCACACACTATAAGGTGAAGGGACGACGACGTTTCGGTCCGTCCTGGACCATTCTCAAGTCGATTATGATCAGGAAGTATGATTGAATGACGAAGATTAAGCCACCCAAAAGATGGCACTGGCATGAATAGCCCGTAAGTGAAGGCATTTCTGAGCCATTACCAGTATCAATAGATGATACTGGAGATCTGTGGAGGTGCGACTGCACCCTGCGTGATGGGAGATGTCTCTCGTGGTGATAAGAAAGTAGAGACAGGCAATAAATATGAAAGAGAGAGAGAGGCGAGGAGCAAAGTAAGGTGTAGTAGAGGGGATTGTAGTAGGAATAAGAATTGCAGAGGGCCTATTGGCCCATACGAGGCAGCTGCCATTGTAACCAACGAATGAGAAGGAGATAGTAATAGGAATAAGAAGAGGATAGCAAGGGAATGTAGGAGAAGACAATGAACAGAAAAAGAGAGAAGAGAGAAAGAAAGGTAAATGGAAGGGTAAGCTTATGTTAGGTCACGTTTGTTAGAAAGATTAGAGCATTTGAGTATATACTGTGAAAGGGAAGAGTCCACAGCAACAAAGTAACGACTCAAATTCATGTTGGGTAGATTGTGTATTAGACGGCGATTAGATTCAACAAGACGGCATCTATGTAGAAGTAGAGGCAGGAAAGATTATTTTAGAGGAAGACCAATCAATGGGATGATTAGAACCCCTCCCATGACAGAAGAGAGCATTGTTAGTGTCTGCAGACTTAACACTTCTCTTGTGTTCTTAAAGTCTGTCATTCAGTGTATGGCCAGTTTCGCCAAAGTATTGGAGAGGACAAGACAAACAGGAGACAGAGTAGACACCAGCAGCATTAGAAGCAGGAGGAGCAGTGTGAACTAGATTGCTACGAAGTGTGTTAGTTAGTCTGCTCTTTGGCAGGCTAAACGGTGCGCTTTTGCCTGCTCTAGGGAACGACGCCAGCTACTGCCCACCGAATGCAAGTATGGCAGTAAAAGCTGAAAGCAGGAGGCAAACCGGGAGTCCCCCTAATATCCCCTAGTGAATTTATATCCATTCTATCGTACGGTGACCAAAACCAAAATGCATAATCTAAATGGGGCCTAACATGAGCACTATATAACTGAAGAACAACACCAGGTGTCTTATTAGTAACGCTTCGATTAATAAATCCCATTGTCCTATTATATTATTGCCTTGTTATAAATCACAGTGTTCTATTTACCTTATTATGGAATAGAGGTAGTATTATTTTCCGCTTTTGTAGGTTAGTTCTTCAAATGATATATATAAAGACTTAAGAATTAGATGACTGTGACATATTAGGTGTACAGTTGCTTCCTAGCAAGTCAGGTGTTACTCGTTCCCAGGTGCAATATAAGCTTCCCTCACCAAATTTCTTTCAGACAGTGCATAACTTTCGAAGAGTGCAGCTGATACACCAGACGTATTTTACTGGCATCGAGTTTAAAATCTCACGTTATTGTCAACAGAATGGAACCTGATGTTATTAGAACGCCAGAAGAATTCATCAATGTGATATGATGAAGATTTTAGAAAGGATTCTGCAGAAAATTAAACAAGAATCATGAAATTTACTGTCCCTTGTTAAATCAAAAACGGTGTTGTTTTTGAGAATATTAATCATGATTTAAAATGGGGAACTTCAACTAGTACCAGTCAAGTTTTATGCCTCGATAATGATGATGCAGACTTTTATACTTCCAAAAGTATTTTCGGGAAGACCTTAGACTGTGTATCAAACGAAATCAGTGATAACGCGCTCAGTTTGAGATCCAGTGCCAGACATGCGCCGCTTGCCAGTTGTAACGAAAATCGCGTTCAACGCCACATCTATATGCCAGATGAGATGAAAACGCCAGAACACATATTTGAGGACATTTCTGATTATTATTGCAAGCATTCTACAGAAAATTCAACTAATAAAACTAATGCACCATTTTCTGACAATATTAATGAAGATGAAGATTATCATAATATATACAAACGTTTTTTTGGTGAAACCTACGAAGAAGAACAACAACAACTACTGAGTGTATCTAACACTGATGTCATTGGTGGTGTTCAACGCAATATTTCAATGCCGGATGAGATCAAACCACCAGCGCACATCACTGAAGACATGTCTGATTATTTTTGCAGGGATTCTACAGACGAGTCAACAAGTATCATTAAAACTACAGTTCCTGTTTATGAGAATATTAGGGAAGACGAAGACTTTCATAATACTCCAGAGAGAATTTTCGGCGAGACCTTCGAAGAAGAACAACTATTAAATGCATCTAACACTGATGTCATTGGTTGTGTTCAACGCCACAATTCTGTGGCGAATAACTCTCCGCAGCAACCTTCAGCCGACTGCAGTGTACAATATTTCGTTGTAAAGAAGGAGACAGGCGACGAAAGATCCCTGATATTCACTTTCTTCAACAAGAAGCCAGTCGACATGCTACACGATAACTTCTCAATCAGTGAGCATGCACAACCTGAAATCCAACCACAGGAAACCAAGTCCAGTCACAATCTACCTGCAGATTTCACTGACGTTCATGGTAACTTCACTGCCGCCTCCATTACCCAATGGAATGAAGCTCCTGTTAAGGTACAGGCTGCCAGGCAGCGTATATCAAATGGTGCTCAGAAGCCTTACCAATGTCCTCACTGTTCCAAGTCTTATGTCTCAATGAAATGGATTAATCGGCACATTTCTAACGTACCCAAGAGTCCGTACCAGGTGGGGAGGCGCCAATCAATCGAATCAGCTTAAGTTCCAGGTTTACAAACGATTTTCTAAGGAATCTGAGCATGTTGTTACATATATAAGTAAAATAATATGGCTTCCTGTTCACCAAATAGACACAGTTATTAGTAACTATGAACTCAATTTTAAAAGTTTATATTTTCTGAAATTATAATATAAAAAATACCCGCAAAACTGACATTAAATATCCTATTTTCTTTCTAAACTCGAATTTTATTGTGAAAAATGACAAATGCTTGTTGGTTACTGTGGCCATCAACGGAAGTGCATGATTACGATTCCCTGAATTGCTGCGCTGATGGCCGAGACGGCACTGAGAAGTATTGAGTGAAACTGTTGTTCTGTATGAACTTTGCTTGACTAGTTTCATTGTCGAACACTCCTTGAGTCCAGATTCACGAAAGCACTTACGCAAACACTTACGAACGTGTACATCTTTCCTCAATCTTTGGCGACTTTGTTTACAATTATTAAACAGTTAATGAGCACTGAAGCACCAGGAGGCTGTTTATAACAATAACAATAGTTGATTGACAAGTTTTCATGCTTGTAAACTGTTTAATAAATGTAACCAAAGCCGTCAAAGATTGAGGAAAGATGTACACGTTCGTAAGTACTTGCGTAAGTGCTTTCGTGAATCTGGCCCCTTATCTTTTTTCTGTCTGTTTAACCTTTCATTTTATGTTATTATAATTATGTAAATATTTTTTATATTATAGCACCTTTCGCAAATTATAATCCTTGGTTGCAGACGAGGAGTCACAATCACGTGGCTGAAATATGTCGACCAAACCACACACTAGAATGTGGATGGACGACGACGTTTCGCTCCGAACAGGACCGTTCTGGACTTGAGAATGATCCAGGACAGACCGAACAGTCATCGTCCCATCACTTTCTAGTGTATTGTTTCGTCAACATGATCCTTGGTTGTTTTACTAGTCGGGTCTGTCATCACTAAACAATAATATAAAATCTTAACTGAAGTAGCATTGTATCTTGTAAATATTTCCTGAATCTTCTATCATACACACATACGTGCAAGACATGCACATACAGTTGTTAGTCGTGAACATACATACAACCTGTTATTAATGGTATGTGATTATGGTGATAAGTATCTGGCAAATTGTAGATAATATAGTTAGCTACATTCTTAACAGACCAAGACTTTTTAAAATTACAAGCCACGTAGGTAAATATTTATGCCTAATGATAATTATTATTAATTCATTATGGCTGATAATTATTTATTGCGTACGCTGTTAAAATCTCTCTACAAATTTTAATAATACCCTTGAAAACATATTAAATCACGAGACAATTTCTACTCTGATCTAACCAAACTCGTTTATATGTATGTCTGACTCATAATACTTGAAATAATACAACGATCCCACATCTATGATGCTCCTTGGTAATTTGTCCAGTAAATAAACAACCTTGTTTTCAAACACTTATTTGCCCGAGACTTTTCTAAATTACAACTTATCCAATTTATATCAATTGTTTCGAGTTCTGGTTGAGTTGATATAAATATAATCTTATTTAAAAACCACTTTGTTATACCTTCCGTCAATTAAAATGAAATAAACATGTCATTCTTAATTTTATTTCCAGAAAATGTTAAGCTCATTTGTGATCCCTCCATAAGAAAGGTTACTAATAAGCGGGACTAATAACTGGAAACCTCTTATAGGACGAAAGATTGACAAAGTTTACTCTACATTCTCTAGAATGGCGAAGAATTAGGAGTGAAATAATGGAGGTGTACATGTGTCTGAAAGGGCAAATGGGATAATAACAGGGTATTAATTAAAAGTATCAACAAAATACAAATGGAATCAATTGGATAGGTTTAGATTTAGGAAAGATAGGAAAAAAATTGAATAAATTTAGATTTAGGTAGTTAAATTAACCTATTTAAATAACAAACGAGAATATAATATTGTATTTAAAATATCAACAAAATACAATGGGACTAAATTTGTTAAGTTTAGATCTAGGTAATTATTTAATTAGGTCCTTTGGAAAAGACCTGGTTAAATACGGTAAAGAAAGCAAATAAAGAATACAGAACTGGGGTAAATACTGCAAATGACATATTGACTTATATGAGACAGCTCCTATTTGTTTCCACTAAAACTCATTCATATATATATGTCTAACATACGCTTGAAACAATTAAGGGATCCTACTTCTATTATGTTACTTGGTAACATAATACACGACAAGAGTGGACGCGTTCTATTGAATTTATACTGGCGATGAGTCACTATAACGTGGCTAAAGTATGTTGACCAGACCACACACTAGAAGGTGAAGGGACGACGACGTTTCGGTCCGTCCTGGACCATTCTCAAGTCGATTGTGGTCAGGAAGATTGATTGAATGACGAAGATTAAGCAACCCAAAAGATGGCACAGGCATGAATAGCCTGTAAGTGAAGGCATTTCTGAGCCATTGCCAGTATCAATAGATGATATTGGAGATCTGTGGAGGTGCGACTGCACCCTGCGTGATGGGAGATGTCTCTCGTGGTGATAAGAAAGTAGAGACAGGCAATAAATATGAAAGAGAGAGAGAGGCGAGGAGCAAAGTAAGGTGTAGTAGAGGGGATAGTAGTAGGAATAAGAATTGCAGAGGGCCTATTGGCCCATACGAGGCAGCTGCCATTGTAACCAACGAATGAGAAGGAGATAGTAATAGGAATAAGAAGAGGATAGCAAGGGAATGTAGGAGAAGACAATGAACAGAAAAAGAGAGAAGAGAGAATGAAAGGTAAATGGAAGGGTAAGCTTATGTTAGGTCACGTTTGTTAGAAAGATTAGAGCATTTGAGTATATACTGTGAAATGCAAGAGTCCACAGCAACAAAGCTACGACTCAAATTCATGTTGGGTAGATTGTGTATTAGACGGCGATTAGATTCAACAAGACGGCATCTATGTAGAAGTAGAGGCAGGAAAGATTATTTTAGAAGAAGACCAATCAATGGGATGATTAGAACCCCTTCTATGACAGAAGAGAGCATTGTTAGTGTCTGCAGACTTAACACTTCTCTTGTGTTCTTAAAGTCTGTCATTCAGTGTATGGCCAGTTTCGCCAAAGTATTGGAGAGGACAAGACAAACAGGAGATAGAGTAGACACCAGCAGCATTAGAAGCAGGAGGAGCAGTGTGAACTAGATTGCTACGAAGTGTGTTAGTTAGTCTGCTCTTTGGCAGGCTCAACGGTGCGCTTTTGCCTGCTCTGGGGAACGACGCCTGCCACTGCCCCCCGAATGCAAGTATGACAGGAAGAGCTAAAAGCAGGAGGCAAACCCGGAGTCCCCCTAATATCCAGTAGTGAATTTATATCCATTCTATCGTACGGTGACCAAAACCGAAATGCATAATCTAAATGGGGCCTAACATGAGCAAGATATAACTGAAGAACAACACCAGGTGTCTTATTAGTAACGCTTCGATTAATAAATCCCAGTGTCCTATTATATTATTGCCTTGTTATAAATCACAGTGTTCTATTTACCTTATTATGGAATAGAGGTAGTATTATTTTCCGCTTTTGTAGGTTAGTTCTTCAAATGATATATATAAAGACTTAAGAATTAGATGACTGTGACATATTAGGTGTACAGTTGCTTCCTGCCAGGTCAGGTGTTACTCGTTCCCGGGTGCAATATAAGCTTCCCTCACCAAATTTCTTTCAGACAGTGCATAACTTTCGAAGAGTGCAGCTGATACACCAGACGTATTTTACTGGCATCGAGTTTAAAATCTCACGTTATTGTCAACAGAATGGAACCTGATGTTATTAGAACGCCAGAAGAATTCATCAATGTGATATATGGAGTTTTTGGAAAGGATTCTGCAGAAAATTCAACAAGAATCATGAAATTTACTGCCCCTTGTCCACTCAAAAACGGTGTTGTTTTTGAGAATATTAATCCTGATTTAAAATGGGGAACTTCAACTAGTAGCAGTCAAGTTTTATGCCTCGATAATGATGATGCAGACTTTTATACTTCCAAAAGTATTTTCGGGAAGACCTTAGACTGTATATCAAACGAAATCAGTGATAACACGCTCAGTTTGAGATCCAGTAGCAGACATGCGCCGCTTCCCAGTTGTAACGAAAATCGCGTTCAACGCCACAGCTATATGCCAGATGAGATGAAAACGCCAGAACACATATTTGAGGACATTTCTGATTATTATTGCAAGAATTCTACAGAAAATTCAACTAGTAAAACTAATGCACCATTTTCTGACAATATTAATGAAGATGAAGATTATCATAATATATACAAACGTTTTTTTGGTGAAACCTACGAAGAAGAAGAACAACAACTACTGAGTGTATCTAACACTGATGTCATTGGTTGTGTTCAACGCAATATTTCAATGCCGGATGAGATCAAACCACCAGCGCACATCACTGAAGACATGTCTGATTATTTTTGTAAGGATTCTACAGACGAGTCAACAAGTAACATTAAAACTACAGTTCCTGTTTATGAGAATATTAGGGAAGACGAAGACTTTCATAATACTCCAGAGAGAATTTTCTGCGAGACCTTCGAAAAAGAACAACTATTATATGCATCTAACACTGATGTCATTGGTTGTGTTCAACGCCACAATTCTGTGGCGAATAACTCTCCGCAGCAACCTTCAGCCGACTGCAGTGTACAATATTTCGTTGTAAAGAAGGAGACAGGCGACGAAAGATCCCTGATATTCACTTTTTTCAAGAAGAAGCCAGTCGACATGCTACACGATAACTTCTCAGTCAGTGAGCATGCACAACCTGAAATCCAACCACAGGAAACCAAGTCCAGTGAGAATCTACCTGCAGATTTCACTGACGTTCATGGTAACTTCACTGCCGCCTCCATCACCCAATGGAATGAAGCTCCTGTTAAGGTACAGGCAGGCAGGCGGCGTATATCAAAGGGTGCTCAGAAGCCTTACCAATGTCTTCACTGTACCAAGTCTTACGTCTCAATGAAATGGATTAATCGGCACATTTCTAACGTACACAAGAGTCCGTACCAGGTGGGGAGGCGCCAATCAATCGAATCAGCTTAAGTTTCAGCTTTACAAACGATTTTTTAAGGAATCTGAGCATGTTGTTACATATATAATTAAAATAAAATGGCTTCCTGTTCACCAAATAGACACAGTTATTAGTAACTATGAACTCAATTTTAAAAGTTTATATTTTCTGAAATTATAATAAAAAAAATACCCGCAAAACTGACATTAAATATCCTATTTTCTTTGTAAACTTGAATTTTATTGAGAAAAATGACAAATGCTTGTTGGTTACTGTGGCCATCAACGGAAGTGCATGATTACGATTCCCTGAATTGCTGCGCTGATGGCCGAGACGGCACTGAAAAGTATTGAGTGAAACTGTTGTTCTGTATGAACTTTGCTTGACTAGTTTCATTGTCGAACACTCCTTATCTTTTGTCTGTCTGTTTAACCTTTCATTTTATGTTATTATAATTATGTAAATATTTTTTATATTATAGCACCTTCCGCAAATTATAAGCCTTGGTTGTAGACGAGGAGTCACAATCACGTGGCTGAAATTTGTCGACCAAACCACACACTAGAATGTGAAGGGACGACGACGTTTCGCTCCGTCCAGGACCGTTCTGGACTTGAGAATGATCCAGGACAGACCGAAAAGTCATCGTCCTTTAACTTTCTAGTATGTTGTTTGGTCAACATGATCCTTGGTTGTTTTACTAGTCGGGTCTGTCATCACTAAACAATAATATAAAATCTTAACTGAAGTAGCATTGTATCTTGTAAATATTTCCTGAATCTTCTATCATACACACATACGTGCAAGACATGCACATACAGTTGTTGGTCGTGAACATACATACAACCTGTTATTAATGGTTTGTGATTATGGTGATAAGTATCTGGCAAATTATAGATAATATGGTTAGCTACATTCTAAACAGACCAAAACTTTTAAAATTACAAGCCACGTAGGTAAATATTTATGCCTAATGATAATTATTATTAATTCATTATGGCTGATAATTATTTATTGCGTACGCTGTTAAAATCTCTCTACAAATTTTATTAATACCCTTGAAAACATATTAAATCACGAGACAATTTCTACTCTGATCCAACCAAACTCGTTTATATGTATGTCTGACTCATAATACTTGAAAAATTACAACGATCCCACATCTATGATGCTCCTTGGTAATTTGTCCAGTAAATAAACAACCTTGTTTTCAAACACTTATTCAATTTAAACCAATTGTTTCGAGTTCTGTTTGAGTTGATATAAATATAATCTTATTTAAAACCACTTTGTTATACCTTCCGTCAATTAAAATGAAATAAACATGTCATTCCTAATTTTATTTCCAGAAAATGTTAAACTCATTTATGATCCCTCCGTAAGAAAGGTTAGTAATAAGCGGGACTAATAACTGGAAACCTCTTATAGGACGAAAGATTGACAGAGTTTACTCTACCTTCTCTAGAATGGCGAAGATTTAGGAGTGAAATAATAGAGGTGTACATTTGTCTGAAAGGGCAAATGGGATAATAACAGGGTATTAATTAAAAGTATCAACAAAATACAAATGGAATCAATTGGATAGGTTTAGATTTAGGAAAGATAGGAAAACAATTCAATAAATATAGATTTAGGTAGTTAACCTATTTAAATAACAAACGAGAATATAATATTGTATTTAAAATATCAACAAAATACAATGGGACTAAATTTGATAAGTTTAGATCTAGGTAATTATTTAATTAGGTCCTTTGGAAAAGACGTGGTTAAATACTGTAAAGAAAGCTAATAATGAATACAGATTTTGGTAAATACTGCAAAAGACATATTGACATATATGAGACAGCTCCTATTTGTTTCCACTAAAACTCATTCATATATATATGTCTAACATACACTTGAAACAATTAAGGGATCCTACTTCTATTATGTTACTTGGTAACATAATACACGACAAGAGTGGATGCGTTCTATTGAATTTATACTGGCGATGAGTCACTATAACGTGGCTAAAGTATGTTGACCAGACCACACACTAGAAGGTGAAGGGACGACGACTTTTCGGTCCGTCCTGGACCATTCTCAAGTCGATTGTGATCAGGAACATTGATTGAATGACGAAGATTAGGCCACCCAAAAGATGGCACGGGCATGAATAGCCCGTAAGTGAAGGCATTTCTGAGCCATTACCAGTATCAATAGATGATACTGGAGATCTGTGGAGGTGCGACTGCACCCTGCGTGATGGGAGATGTCTCTCGTGGTGATAAGAAAGTAGAGACAGGCAATAAATATGAAAGAGAGAGAGAGGCGAGGAGCAAAGTAAGGTGTAGTAGAGGGGATAGTAGTAGGAATAAGAATTGCAGAGGGCCTATAGGCCCATACGAGGCAGCTGCTATTGTAACCACCGAATGAGAAGGAGATAGTAATAGGAATAAAAGAGGATAGCAAGGGAATGTAGGAGAAGACAATGAACAGAAAAAGAGAGAATGAAAGGTAAATGGAAGGGTAAGCTTATGTTAGGTCACGTTTGTTAGAAAGATTAGAGCATTTGAGTATTTACTGTGAAAGGGAAGAGTCCACAGCAACAAAGCCACGACTCAAATTCATGTTGGGTAGATTGTGTATTAGACGGCGATTAGATTCAACAAGACGGCATCTATGTAGAAGTAGAGGCAGGAAAGAGTATTTTGGAGGAAGACCAATCAATGGGATGATTAGAACCCCTCCCATAACAGAACAGAGCATTGTTAATATTTGCAGACTTAACACTTCTCTTGTGTTCTTAAAGTCTGTCATTCAGTGTATGGCCAGTTTCGCCAAAGTATTGGAGAGGACAAGACAAACAGGAGATAGAGTAGACACCAGCAGCATTAAAAGCAGGAGGAGCAGTGTGAACTAGATTGCTACGAAGTGTGTTAGTTAGTCTGCTCTTTGGCAGGCTCAACGGTGCGCTTTTGCCTGCTCTGGGGAACGACGCCAGCCACTGCCCCCCGAATGCAAGTATGGCAGGAAGAGCTGAAAGCAGGAGGCAAACCGGGAGTCCCCCTAATATCCCCTAGTGAATTTATATCTTTTCTATCGTACGGTGACCAAAACCGAAATGCATAATCTAAATGGGGCTTAACATGAGAAGTCAACAGAGAAGTACTCTATGTGGGCAACAGAAAAATACTCACTTGGTGGGCAAATGAGAAATACATGCTATGTGGGCAACAGAGAAGTACTGGCTATGAGGTCAACACAGAAGAACTGGCTATGTGGGCAACAGAGACGTACTGTCTATGTGGGGAACAGAGATAAACTGGCTATGTAGACAACAGAGAAGAACCGGCTATGTGGGCAACAGAAAAGTAATTAGTATGTGGGCAACAGAGAAGTACTCGCAATGTGGGCAACAGAGAAGTACTCAATATGTGGGCAACAGAGAAGTACTAGATATGTGGGCAACAGAGAAGTACTAGCTATGTGGTCAACAGAGAAGTACTGGCTATTTGGGCTACAGAGAAGTACTGGCTATGTGGGCAACAGAGAAGTACTGGCTATGTGGGCAACAGAAAAGTAGTAGCTATGTGGGCAACAGAGAAGTACTCGCAATGTGGGCAACAGAGAAGTACTAAATGTGGGCAACAGAGAAGTACTGGCTATGTGGGCAACAGAGAAGTACTGGCTATGTGGGCAACAGAGAAGTACTCGCTATGTGGGCAACAGAGAAGTACTCGCTATGTGGGCAACTGAGAAGTACTCGCTATGTGGGCAACAGAGAAGTACTCGCTATGTGGGCAGCAGAGAAGTACTCGCTATGTGGGCATTAGAGAAGTACTCGTTATGTGGGCAACAGAGAAGTACTCGCTATATGGCAACAAAGAAGTACTGGCTATGTGGGCAACAGAGATCTGGGTATGTGGACAACAGAGAAGTATTGGATATGTGGGCAACAGAACTACCGGCTATTGGGGCAACAGAGAAGTACTCACTATGTGGGCAACAGAGAAATACCGGCTATGTGGGCAACAGAGAAGTAGTGGCTACGTGGGCAACAGAGAAGTACTCACTATGTGGCCAACAGAGAAGTACTGGCTATGTGGGCAACAAAGAAGTACTGGCTATGTGAGCAATAGAAAAGTAGTCACTATGTGGGCAACAGAGAAGTATTCGCTATGTGGACAACAGAGAAATACTCACTATGTGGGCAACATAAATACTGGCTATGTGGGCAACAGAGAAGTACTCACAATGTGGGTAACAGAGAAGTACCGGCTATGTGGACAACAGAGAAGTACTCAGTATGTGGGCAACATAAATACTGGCTATGTGGGCAACAGAGAAGTACTCACAATGTGGGTAACAGAGAAGTACCGGCTATGTGGGAAACAGAGAAGTACTCGCTACATGGGCAAAAGAGAAATACTAGATATGTGGGCAACAGAGATGTACTGGCTATTTGGGCAACAGAGAAGTACTGGCTACGTAGCAACAAAGAAGTACTGGCTATGTTGCCAACAGAGAAGTACAAACTATGCAGCCAACAGAGAAGTACTAACTATGTGGGCAAGAGAGAAGTACTGGCTATGTGGGCAACAGAGAAGTACTCGTTATGTGGGCAACATTGAAGTACTCACTCTATGGACAACAGAGAAATATCGGATATGTGGGCAACAGAGAAGTCCCGGCTATGTGGGCAACAGAAAAGTACTGGCAATGTGGGCAATAGAGATGTATTGGCTATGTGAGCAACAGAGAAGTAATCACAATGTGAGCAACAGAGAAGTACTCGCTACATGGGCAACAGAGAAATACTGGTTATGTGGGAGACAGAGAAGTACTCGCTATGTGAGCAACAGAAATGTATTGGCAATGTGAGCAACAGAGAAGTATTTACTATGTGGGCAACAGAGAAGTTCTCGCTATGTGGGCAACAGAGAAGTACTCGCTATTTGGGCAGCAGAGAAGTACTCGCTATGTGGGCCACAGAGAAGTACTCGCTATGTGGGCAACAGAGAAGTACTCGCTATGTGGGCAACAGAGAAATACTAGCTATGTGGTCAACAGAGCAGTACTCTCTAGGTGGGCAACAGAAAAGTACTCACTAGGTGTTCAAATGAGAAGTATATGCTATGTGGGCCACAGAGAAGTACTGGCTATGTGGTCAACACAGAAGTACTGGCTATGTGGACCACAGAATAACTCTCCGAATAACTCTCCGCAGCAACCTTCAGCCGACTGCAGTGTACAATATTTCGTTGTAAAGAAGGAGACAGGCGACGAAAGATCCCTGATATTCACTTTCTTCAAGAAGAAGCCAGTCAACATGCTACACGATAACTTCTCAGTCAGTGAGCATGCACAACCTGAAATCCAACCACAGGAAACCAAGTCCAGTGACAATCTACCTGCAGATTTCACTGACGTTCATGGTAACTTCACTGCCGCCTCCATCACCCAATGGAATGAAGCTCCTGTTAAGGTACAGGCTGCCAGGCGGCGTATATCAAGGGGTGCTCAGAAGCCTTACCAATGTCCTCACTGTTCCAAGTCTTATGTCTCAATGAAATGGATTAATCGGCACATTTCTAACGTACACAAGAGTCCGTACCAGGTTGGGAGGCGCCAATCAATCGAATCAGCTTAAGTTCCAGGTTTACAAACGATTTTCTAAGGAATCTGAGCATGTTGTTACATATATAAGTAAAATAAAATGGCTTCCTGTTCACCAAATAGACACAGTTATTAGTAACTATGAACTCAATTTTAAATGTTTATATTTTATGAAATTATAATAAAAAAATACCCGCAAAACTGACATTAAATATCCCTTTTTCTTTGTAAATTTGAATTTTATTGTGAAAAATGACAAATGCTTGTTGGTTACTGTGGCCATCAACGGAAGTGCATGATTACGATTCCCTGAATTGCTGCGTTGATGGCCGAGACGGCACTGAGAAGTATTGAGTGAAACTGTTGTTCTGTATGAACTTTGCTTGACTAGTTTCATTGTCGAACACTCCTTATCTTTTGTCTGTCTGTTTAACCTTTCATTTTATGTTATTATAATTATGTAAATATTTTTTATATTATAGCACCTTTCGCAAATTATAATCCTTGGTTGCAGACAAGGAGTCACAATCACGTGGCTGAAATATGTCGACCAAACCACACACTAGAATGTGAAGGGACGACGACGTTTCGCTCCGTCCAGGACCGTTATGGACTTGAGAATGATCCAGGACAGACCGAAAAGTCATCGTCCCTTCACTTTCTCGTGTGTTGTTTGGTCAACATGATCCTTGGTTGTTTTACTAGTTGGGTCTGTCATCACTAAACAATAATATAAAATCTTAACTGAAGTAGCATTGTATCTTGTAAATATTTCCTGAATCTTCTACCATACACACATACGTGCAAGACATGCACATACAGTTGTTGGTCGTGAACATACATGCAACCTTTTATTAATGGTTTGTGATTATGGTGATAAGTATCTGGCAAATTATAGATAATATGGTTAGCTACATTCTAAACAGACCAAAACTTTTTAATATTACAAGCCACGTAGGTAAATATTGATGCCTAATGATAATTATTATTAATTCATTATGGCTGATAATTATTTATTGCGTACGCTGTTAAAATCTCTCTACAAATTTTAATAATACCCTTGAAAACATATTATATCACGAGACAATTTCTACTCTGATAAAACCAAACTCGTTTATATGTATGTCTGACTCATAATACTTGAAATAATACAACGATCCCACACCTATAATGCTCCTTGGTAATTTGTCCAGTAAATAAACAACCTTGTTTTCAAACACTTATTTGCCCGAGACTTTTCTAAATTACAACTTATCCAATTTATATCAATTGTTTCGAGTTCTGTTTGAGTTGATATAAATATAATCTTATTTAAAACCACTTTGTTATACCTTCCGTCAATTAAAATGAAATAAACATGTCATTCTTAATTTTATTTCCAGAAAATGTTAAGCTCATTTATGATCCCTCCATAAGAAAGGTTACTAATAAGCGGGACTAATAACTGGAAACCTCTTATAGGACGAAAGATTGACAAAGTTTACTCTATATTCTCTAGAATGGCGAAGATTTAGGAGTGAAATAAGAGGTGTACATGTGTCTGAAAGGGCAAATGGGATAATAACAGGGTATTAATTAAAAGTATCAACAAAATACAAATGGAATCAATTGGATAGGTTTAGATTTAGGAAAGATAGGAAAAAAATTGAATAAATTTAGATTTAAGTAGTTAACCTATTTAAATAACAAACGAGAATATAATATTATATTTAAAATATCAACAAAATACAATGAGACTAAATTTAATAAGTTTAGATCTAGGTAATTATTTAATTAGGTCCTTTGGAAAAGACCTGGTTAAATACTGTAAAGAAAGCTAATAAAGAATACAGATTGGGGTAAATACTGCAAAAGACATATTGACTTATATGAGACAGCTCCTATTTGTTTCCTCTAAAACTCATTCATATATATATGTCTAACATACACTTGAAACAATTAAGGGATCCTACTTCTATTATGTTACTTGGTAACATAATACACGACAAGAGTGGATGCGTTCTATTGAATTTATACTGGCGATGAGTCACTATAACGTGGCTAAAGTACGTTGACCAGACCACACACTAGAAGGTGAAGGGACGACGACTTTTCGGTCCGTCCTGGACCATTCTCAAGTCGATTGTGATCAGGAAGATTGATTGAATGACGAAGATTAGGCCACCCAAATGATGGCACGGGCATGAATAGCCCGTAAGTGAAGGCATTTCTGAGCCATTACCAGTATCAATAGATGATACTGGAGATCTGTGGAGGTGCAACTGCACCCTGCGTGATGGGAGATGTCTCTCGTGGTGATAAGAAAGTAGAGACAGGCAATAAATATGAAAGAGAGAGAGAGGCGAGGAGCAAAGTAAGGTGTAGTAGAGGGGATAGTAGTAGGAATAAGAATTGCAGAGGGCCTATAGGCCCATACGAGGCAGCTGCTATTGTAACCACCGAATGAGAAGGAGATAGTAATAGGAATAAGAAGAGGATAGCAAGGGAATGTAGGAGAAGACAATGAACAGAAAAAGAGAGAAAAGAGAAAGAAAGGTAAATGGAAGGGTAAGCTTATGTTAGGTCACGTTTGTTAGAAAGATTAGAGCATTTGAGTATTTACTGTGAAAGGGAAGAGTTCACAGCAACAAAGCCACGACTCAAATTCATGTTGGGTAGATTGTGTATTAGACGGCGATTAGATTCAACAAGACGGCATCTATGTAGAAGTAGAGGCAGGAAAGAATATTTTTCAGGAAGACCAATCAATGGGATGATTAGAACCCCTCCCATGACAGAAGAGAGCATTGTTAATATCTGCAGACTTAACACTTCTCTTGTGTTCTTAAAGTCTGTCATTCAGTGTATGGCCAGTTTCGCCAAAGTATTGGAGAGGACAAGACAAACAGGAGATAGAGTAGACACCAGCAGCATTAAAAGCAGGAGGAGCAGTGTGAACTAGATTGCTACGAAGTGTGTTAGTTAGTCTGCTCTTTGGCAGGCTCAACGGTGCGCTTTTGCCTGCTCTGGGGAACGACGCCAGCCACTGCCCCCCGAATGCAAGTATGGCAGGAAGAGCTGAAAGCAGGAGGCAAACCGGGAGTCCCCCTAATATCCCCTAGTGAATTTATATCTATTCTATCGTACGGTGACTAAAACCGAAATGCATAATCTAAATGGGCCTTAACATGAGAAGTCAACAGAGAAGTACTCTATGTGGGCAACAGAAAAATACTCACTTGGTGGGCAAATGATAAATACATGCTATGTGGGCAACAGAGAAGTACTGGCTATGTGGTCAACACAGAAGTACTGGCTATGTGGGCAACAGAGACGTACTGTCTATGTGGGGAACAGAGATAAACTGGCTATGTGGGCAACAGAGAAGTACTGGCTATGAAGACAACAGAGAAGAACCGGCAATGTGGGCAACAGAAAATTAATGGCTATGTGGGCAACAGAGAAGTACTCGCAATGTGGGCAACAGAGAAGTACTCAATATGTGGGCAACAGAGAAGTACTAGATATGTGGGCAACAGAGAAGTACTAGCTATGTGGGCAACAGAGAAGTACTAGATATGTGGGCAACAGAGAAGTACTAGCTATGTGGGCAACAGAGAAGTACTCGCAATGTGGGAAAGAGAGAAGTACTGAATGTGGGCAACAGAGAAGTACTGGCTATGTGGGCAACAGAGAAGTACTGGCTATGTGGTCAACAGAGAAGTACTGGCTATTTGGGCTACAGAGAAGTACTAGCTATGTGGGCAACAGAGAAGTACTGGCTATGTGGGCAACAGAAAAGTAGTAGCTATGTGGGCAACAGAGAAGTACTCGCAATGTGGGCAAGAGAGAAGTACTGAATGTGGGCAACAGAGAAGTACTGGCTATGTGGGCAACAGAGAAGTACTGGCTATGTGGGAAACAGAGAAGTACTCGCTATGTGGGCAACAGAGAAGTACTCGCTATGTGGGCAACAGAGAAGTACTCGCTATGTGGGCAACTGAGAAGTACTCGCTATGTGGGCAACAGAGAAGTACTCGCTATGTGGGCAAAAGAGAAGTACTCGCTATGTGGACATTAGAGAAGTACTCGTTATGTGGGCAACAGAGAAGTACTCGCTATATGGCAACAAAAAAGTACTGGCTATGTGGGCAACAGAGATCTGGGTATGTGGACAACAGAGAAGTATTGGATATGTGGGCAACAGAACTACCGGCTATTGGGGCAACAGAGAAGTACTCACTATGTGGGCAACAGAGAAATACCGGCTATGTGGGCAACAGAGAAGTACTCAATATGTGGGCAACAGAGAAGTACTAGATATGTGGGCAACAGAGAAGTACTAGCTATGTGGTCAACAGAGAAGTACTGGCTATTTGGGCTACAGAGAAGTACTGGCTATGTGGGCAACAGAGAAGTACTGGCTATGTGGGCAACAGAAAAGTACTGGCTACGTGGCAACAAAGAAGTACTGGCTACGTGGCAACAGAGAAGTCCCGGCTATGTGGGCAACAGAGAAGTACTGGCAATGTGTGCAACTGAGATGTATTGGCTATGTAAGCAACAGAGAAGTAATCACAATGTGAGCAACAGAGAAGTACTCGCTTCCTGGGCAACAGAGAAATACTGGCTATGTGGGCAACAGAGAAGTAGTGGCTACGTGGGCAACAGAGAAGTACTCACTATGTGGCCAACAGAGAAGTACTGGCTATGTGGGCAACAAAGAAGTACTGGCTATGTGAGCAATAGAAAAGTAGTCACTATGTGGGCAACAGAGAAGTACTCGCTATGTGGACAACAGAGAAGTACTCACTATGTGGGCAACATAAATACTGGCTATGTGGGCAACAGAGAAGTACTCACAATGTGGGTAACAGAGAAGTACATGCTATGTGGACAACAGAGAAGTACTCAGTATGTGGGCAACATAAATACTGGCTATGTGGGCAACAGAGAAGTACTCACAATGTGGGTAACAGAGAAGTACCGGCTATGTGGGAAACAGAGAAGTACTCGCTACATGGGCAACAGAGAAATACTAGATATGTGGGCAACAGAGATGTACTAGCTATTTGGGCAACAGAGAAGTACTGGCTACGTAGCAACAAAGAAGTACTGGCTATGTTGCCAACAGAGAAGTACAAACTATGCATCCAACAGAGAAGTACTAACTATGTGGGCAAGAGAGAAGTACTGGCTATGTGGGCAACAGAGAAGTACTCGCTATGTGGGCAACATTGAAGTACTCACTCTATGGACAACAGAGAAATATCGGATATGTGGGCAACAGAGAAGTCCCGGCTATGTGGGCAACAGAGAAGTAATGGCAATGTGGGCAATAGAGATGTATTGGCTATGTGAGCAACAGAGAAGTAATCACAATGTGAGCAACAGAGAAGTACTCGCTACGTGGGCAACAGAGAAATACTGGCTATGTGGGAGACAGAGAAGTACTCGCTATGTGAGCAACAGAAATGTATTGGCAATGTGAGCAACAGAGAAGTATTTACTATGTGGGCAACAGAGAAGTTCTCGCTATGTGGGCAACAGAGAAGTACTCGCTATTTGGGCAGCAGAGAAGTACTCGCTATGTGGGCCACAGAGAAGTACTCGCTATGTGGGCAACAGAGAAGTACTCGCTATGTGGGCAACAGAGAAATACTAGCTATGTGGTCAACAGAGCAGTACTCTCTAGGTGGGCAACAGAAAAGTACTCACTAGGTGTTCAAATGAGATGTATATGCTATGTGGGCCACAGAGAAGTACTGGCTATGTGGTCAACACAGAAGTACTGGCTATGTGGACCACAGAATAACTCTCCGAATAACTCTCCGCAGCAACCTTCAGCCGACTGCAGTGTACAATATTTCGTTGTAAAGAAGGAGACAGGCGACGAAAGATCCCTGATATTCACTTTCTTCAAGAAGAAGCCAGTCGACATGCTACACGATAACTTCTCAGTCAGTGAGCATGCACAACCTGAAATCCAACCACAGGAAACCAAGTCCAGTGACAATCTACCTGCAGATTTCACTGACGTTCATGGTAACTTCACTGCCGCCTCCATCACCCAATGGAATGAGGCTCCTGTTAAGGTACAGGCTGCCAGGCGGCGTATATCAAGGGGTGCTCAGAAGCCTTACCAATGTCCTCACTGTTCCAAGTCTTATGTCTCAATGAAATGGATTAATCGGCACATTTCTAACGTACACAAGAGTCCGTACCAGGTTGGGAGGCGCCAATCAATCGAATCAGCTTAAGTTCCAGGTTTACAAACGATTTTCTGAGGAATCTGAGCATGTTGTTACATATATAAGTAAAACAAAATGGCTTCCTGTTCACCAAATAGACACAGTTATTAGTAACTATGAACTCAATTTTAAATGTATATATTTTATGAAATTATAATAAAAAAAATACCCGCAAAACTGACATTAAATATCCCTTTTTCTTTGTAAATTTGAATTTTATTGTGAAAAATGACAAATGCTTGTTGGTTACTGTGGCCATCAACGGAAGTGCATGATTACGATTCCTTGAATTGCTGCGTTGATGGCCGAGACGGCACTGAGAAGTATTGAGTGAAACTGTTGTTCTGTATGAACTTTGCTTGACTAGTTTCATTGTCGAACACTCCTTATCTTTTGTCTGTCTGTTTAACCTTTCATTTTATGTTATTATAATTATGTAAATATTTTTTATATTATAGCACCTTTCGCAAATTATAATCCTTGGTTGCAGACAAGGAGTCACAATCACGTGGCTGAAATATGTCGACCAAACCACACACTAGAATGTGAAGGGACGACGACGTTTCGCTCCGTCCAGGACCGTTATGGACTTGAGAATGATCCAGGACAGACCGAAAAGTCATCGTCCCTTCACTTTCTAGTGTGTTGTTTGGTCAACATGATCCTTGGTTGTTTTACTAGTTGGGTCTGTCATCACTAAACAATAATATAAAATCTTAACTGAAGTAGCATTGTATCTTGTAAATATTTCCTGAATCTTCTACCATACACACATACGTGCAAGACATGCACATACAGTTGTTGGTCGTGAACATACATACAACCTTTTATTAATGGTTTGTGATTATGGTGATAAGTATCTGGCAAATTATAGATAATATGGTTAGCTACATTCTAAACAGACCAAAACTTTTTAATATTACAAGCCACGTAGGTAAATATTTATGCCTAATGATAATTATTATTAATTCATTATGGCTGATAATTATTTATTGCGTACGCTGTTAAAATCTCTCTACAAATTTTAATAATACCCTTGAAAACATATTAAATCACGAGACAATTTCTACTCTGATAAAACCAAACTCGTTTATATGTATGTCTGACTCATAATACTTGAAATAATACAACGATCCCACATCTATAATGCTCCTTGGTAATTTGTCCAGTAAATAAACAACCTTGTTTTCAAACACTTATTTGCCCGAGACTTTTCTAAATTACAACTTATCCAATTTATATCAATTGTTTCGAGTTCTGTTTGAGTTGATATAAATATAATCTTATTTAAAACCACTTTGTTATACCTTCCGTCAATTAAAATGAAATAAACATGTCATTCTTAATTTTATTTCCAGAAAATGTTAAGCTCATTTATGATCCCTCCATAAGAAAGGTTACTAATAAGCGGGACTAATAACTGGAAACCTCTTATAGGACGAAAGATTGACAAAGTTTACTCTATATTCTCTAGAATGGCGAAGATTTAGGAGTGAAATAAGAGGTGTACATGTGTCTGAAAGGGCAAATGGGATAATAACAGGGTATTAATTAAAAGTATCAACAAAATACAAATGGAATCAATTGGATAGGTTTAGATTTAGGAAAGATAGGAAAAAAATTGAATAAATTTAGATTTAGGTAGTTAACCTATTTAAATAACAAACGAGAATATAATATTGTATTTGAAATATCAACAAAATACAATGAGACTAAATTTAATAAGTTTAGATCTAGGTAATTATTTAATTAGGTCCTTTGGAAAAGACCTGGTTAAATACTGTAAAGAAAGCTAATAAAGAATACAGATTGGGGTAAATACTGCAAAAGACATATTGACTTATATGAGACAGCTCCTATTTGTTTCCTCTAAAACTCATTCATATATATATGTCTAACATACACTTGAAACAATTAAGGGATCCTACTTCTATTATGTTACTTGGTAACATAATACACGACAAGAGTGGATGCGTTCTATTGAATTTATACTGGCGATGAGTCACTATAACGTGGCTAAAGTACGTTGACCAGACCACACACTAGAAGGTGAAGGGACGACGACTTTTCGGTCCGTCCTGGACCATTCTCAAGTCGATTGTGATCAGGAAGATTGATTGAATGACGAAGATTAGGCCACCCAAATGATGGCACGGGCATGAATAGCCCGTAAGTGAAGGCATTTCTGAGCCATTACCAGTATCAATAGATGATACTGGAGATCTGTGGAGGTGCAACTGCACCCTGCGTGATGGGAGATGTCTCTCGTGGTGATAAGAAAGTAGAGACAGGCAATAAATATGAAAGAGAGAGAGAGGCGAGGAGCAAAGTAAGGTGTAGTAGAAGGGATAGTAGTAGGAATAAGAATTGCAGAGGGCCTATAGGCCCATACGAGGCAGCTGCTATTGTAACCACCGAATGAGAAGGAGATAGTAATAGGAATAAGAAGAGGATAGCAAGGGAATGTAGGAGAAGACAATGAACAGAAAAAGAGAGAAAAGAGAAAGAAAGGTAAATGGAAGGGTAAGCTTATGTTAGGTCACGTTTGTTAGAAAAATTAGAGCATTTGAGTATTTACTGTGAAAGGGAAGAGTTCACAGCAACAAAGCCACGACTCAAATTCATGTTGGGTAGATTGTGTATTAGACGGCGATTAGATTCAACAAGACGGCATCTATGTAGAAGTTGAGGCAGGAAAGAATATTTTTCAGGAAGACCAATCAATGGGATGATTAGAACCCCACCCATGACAGAAGAGAGCATTGTTAATATCTGCAGACTTAACACTTCTCTTGTGTTCTTAAAGTCTGTCATTCAGTGTATGGCCAGTTTCGCCAAAGTATTGGAGAGGACAAGACAAACAGGAGATAGAGTAGACACCAGCAGCATTAAAAGCAGGAGGAGCAGTGTGAACTAGATTGCTACGAAGTGTGTTAGTTAGTCTGCTCTTTGGCAGGCTCAACGGTGCGCTTTTGCCTGCTCTGGGGAACGACGCCAGCCACTGCCCCCCGAATGCAAGTATGGCAGGAAGAGCTGAAAGCAGGAGGCAAACCGGGAGTCCCCATAATATCCCCTAGTGAATTTATATCTATTCTATCGTACGGTGACCAAAACCGAAATGCATAATCTAAATGGGGCTTAACATGAGAAGTCAACAGAGAAGTACTCTATGTGGGCAACAGAAAAATACTCACTTGGTGGGCAAATGATAAATACATGCTATGTGGGCAACAGAGAAGTACTGGCTATGTGGTCAACACAGAAGTACTGGCTATGTGGGCAACAGAGACGTACTGTCTATGTGGGGAACAGAGATAAACTGGCTATGTGGGCAACAGAGAAGTACTGGCTATGTAGACAACAGAGAAGAACCGGCAATGTGGGCAACAGAAAATTAATGGCTATGTGGGCAACAGAGAAGTACTCGCAATGTGGGCAACAGAGAAGTACTAAATGTGGGCAACAGAGAAGTACTGGCTATGTGGGCAACAGAGAAGTACTGGCTATATGGGCAACAGAGAAGTACTGGCTATGTGGGCAACAGAGAAGTACTCGCTATGTGGGCAACAGAGAAGTACTCGCTATGTGGGCAACAGAGAAGTACTCGCTATGTGGGCAACAGAGAAGTACTCGCTATGTGGGCAACAGAGAAGTACTCGCTATGTGGGCATTAGAGAAGTACTCGTTATGTGGGCAACAGAGAAGTACTCGCTATATGGCAACAAAGAAGTACTGGCTATGTGGGCAACAGAGATCTGGGTATGTAGACAACAGAGAAGTATTGGATATGTAGGCAACAGAACTACCGGCTATTGGGGCAACAGAGAAGTACTCACTATGTGGGCAACAGAGAAATACCGGCTATGTGGGAAACAGAGAAGTACTCAATATGTGGGCAACAGAGAAGTACTAGATATGTGGGCAACAGAGAAGTACTAGCTATGTGGTCAACAGAGAAGTACTGGCTATTTGGGCTACAGAGAAGTACTGGTTATGTGGGCAACAGAGAAGTACTGGCTATGTGGGCAACAGAAAAGTACTGGCTATGTGGGCAACAGAGAAGTACTCGCAATGTGGGCAACAGAGAAGTACTAAATGTGGGCAACAGAGAAGTACTGGCTATGTGGGCAACAGAGAAGTACTGGCTATGTGGGCAACAGAGAAGTACTCGCTATGTGGGCAACAGAGAAGTACTCGCTATGTGGGCAACAGAGAAGTACTCGCTATGTGGGCAACAGAGAAGTACTCGCTATGTGGGCAACAGAGAAGTACTCGCTATGTGAGCATTAGAGAAGTACTCGTTATGTGGGCAACAGAGAAGTATTCACTATATGGCAACAAAGAAGTACTGGCTATGTGGGCAACAGAGATCTGGGTATGTGGACAACAGAGATCTGGGTATGTGGACAACAGAGAAGTATTGGATATGTGGGCAACAGAACTACCGGCAATTGGTGCAACAGAGAAGTACTCACTATGTGGGCAACAGAGAAATACCGGCTATGTGGGCAACAGAGAAGTACTCAATATGTGGGAAACAGAGAAGTACTAGATATGTGGGCAACAGAGAAGTACTAGCTATGTGGTCAACAGAGAAGTACTGGCTATTTGGGCTACAGAGAAGTACTGGCTATGTGGGCAACAGAGAAGTACTGGCTATGTGGGCAACAGAAAAGTACTGGCTACGTGGCAACAAAGAAGTACTGGCTACGTGGCAACAGAGAAGTCCCGGCTATGTGGGCAACAGAGAAGTACTGGCAATGTGGGCAACTGAGATGTATTGGCTATGTAAGCAACAGAGAAGTAATCACAATGTGAGCAACAGAGAAGTACTCGCTTCCTGGGCAACAGAGAAATACTGGCTATGTGGGCAACAGAGTAGTGGCTACGTGGGCAACAGAGAAGTACTCACTATGTGGCCAACAGAGAAGTACTGGCTATGTGGGCAACAGAGAAGTACTGGCTATGTGAGCAATAGAAAAGTAGTCACTATGTGGGCAACAGAGAAGTACTCGCTGTGTGGACAACAGAGAAGTACTCACTATGTGGGCAACATAAATGCTGGCTATGTGGGCAACAGAGAAGTACTCACAATGTGGGTAACAGAGAAGTACCGGCTATGTGGACAACAGAGAAGTACTCACTATGTGAGCAACATAAATACTGGCTATGTGGGCAACAGAGAAGTACTCACAATGTGGATAACAGAGAAGTACCGGCTATGTGGGAAACAAAGAAGTACTCGCTACATGGGCAACAGAGAAATACTGGCTATGTGGGCAACAGAGAAGTACTCGCTATGTGGGCAACAGAGAAGTACTAGATATTTGGGCAACAGAGATGTACTGGCTATTTGGGCAACAGAGAAGTACTGGCTACGTAGCAACAAAGAAGTACTGGCTATGTTGCCAACAGAGAAGTACAAACTATGCGGCCAACAGAGAAGTACTAACTATGTGGGCAAGAGAGAAGTACTGGCTATGTGGGCAACAGAGAAGTACTCGCTATGTGGGCAACATTGAAGTACTCACTCTATGGACAACAGAGAAATATCGGATATGTGGGCAACAGAGAAGTCCCGGCTATGTGGGCAACAGAGAAGTACTGGCAATGTGGGCAATAAAGATGTATTGGCTATGTGAGCAACAGAGAAGTAATCACAATGTGAGCAACCGAGAAGTACTCGCTACATGGGCAACAGAGAAATACTGGCTATGTGGGAGACAGAGAAGTACTCGCTATGTGAGCAACAGAAATGTATTGGCAATGTGAGCAACAGAGAAGTATTTACTATGTGGGCAACAGAGAAGTTCTCGCTATGTGGGCAACAGAGAAGTACTCGCTATTTGGGCAGCAGAGAAGTACTCGCTATGTGGGCCACAGAGAAGTACTCGCTATGTGGGCAACAGAGAAGTACTCGCTATGTGGGCAACAGAGAAATACTTGCTATGTGGTCAACAGAGCAGTACTCTCAAGGTGGGCAACAGAAAAGTACTCACTAGGTGTTCAAATGAGAAGTATATGCTATGTGGGCCACAGAGAAGTACTGGCTATGTGGTCAACACAGAAGTACTGGCTATGTGGACCACAGAATAACTCTCCGAATAACTCTCCGCAGCAACCTTCAGCCGACTGCAGTGTACAATATTTCGTTGTAAAGAAGGAGACAGGCGACGAAAGATCCCTGATATTCACTTTCTTCAAGAAGAAGCCAGTCAACATGCTACACGATAACTTCTCAGTCAGTGAGCATGCACAACCTGAAATCCAACCACAGGAAACCAAGTCCAGTGACAATCTACCTGCAGATTTCACTGACGTTCATGGTAACTTCACTGCCGCCTCCATCACCCAATGGAATGAAGCTCCTGTTAAGGTACAGGCTGCCAGGCGGCGTATATCAAGGGGTGCTCAGAAGTCCTTACCAATGTCCTCACTGTTCCAAGTCTTATGTCTCAATGAAATGGATTAATCGGCACATTTCTAACGTACACAAGAGGGTGTACCAGGTGGGGAGGCGCCAATCAATCGAATCAGCTTAAGTTCCAGGTTTACAAACGATTTTCTAAGGAATCTGAGCATGTTGTTACATATATTAAGTAAAATAAAATGGCTTCCTGTTCACCAAATAGACACAGTTATTAGTAACTATGAACTCATTTTTAAATGTTTATATTTTATGAAATTATAATAAAAAAATACCCGCAAAACTGACATTAAATATCCCTTTTTCTTTGTAAACTTGAATTTTATTGTGAAAAATGACAAATGCTTGTTGGTTACTGTGGCCATCAACGGAAGTGCATGATTACGATTCCCTGAATTGCTGCGCTGATGGCCGAGACGGCACTGAGAAGTATTGAGTGAAACTGTTGTTCTGTATGAACTTTGCTTGACTAGTTTCATTGTCGAACACTCCTTATCCTTTTGTCTGTCTGTTTAACCTTTCATTTTATGTTATTATAATTATGTAAATATTTTTTATATTATAGCACCTTTCGCAAATTATAATCCTTGGTTGCAGACGAGGAGTCACAATCACGTGGCTGAAATATGTCGACCAAACCACATCACTAGAATGTGAAGGGACGACGACGTTTCGCTCCGTCCAGGACCGTTCTGGACTTGAGAATGATCCAGGACAGACCGAAAAGTCATCGTCCCTTCACTTTCTAGTGTGTTGTTTGGTCAACATGATCCTTGGTTGTTTTACTAGTTGGGTCTGTCATCACTAAACAATAATATAAAATCTTAACTGAAGTAGCATTGTATCTTGTAAATATTTCCTGAATCTTCTATCATACACACATACGTGCAAGACATGCACATACAGTTGTTGGTCGTGAACATACATACAACCTGTTATTAATGGTTTGTGATTATGGTGATAAGTATCTGGCAAATTATAGATAATATGGTTAGCTACATTCTAAACAGACCAAAACTTTGTAATATTACAAGCCTACGTAGGTAAATATTTATGCCTAATGATAATTATTATTAATTCATTATGGCTGATAATTATTTATTGCGTACGCTGTTAAAATCTCTACAAATTTTAATAATACCCTTGAAAACATATTAAATCACGAGACAATTTCTACTCTGATGAAACCAAACTCGTTTATATGTTTGTC
>NC_091175.1:3817745-3835245 GCF_040958095.1 Procambarus clarkii | reverse complement strand
CAAAAACCATGCGATTTTCGCAGCTGGCGGGCAAAAATCGCAATTTTCGCCGCTACCGGCCAAAAATAGCGCGATTTTTGCCGCTACCGGCCAAAAACAGCTCGATTTTCGCCGCTACCGGCCAAAAACCATGCGATTTTCGCAGCTGGCGGGCAAAAATCGCGATTTTCGCCGCTACCATCCAAAAATAGCGCGATTTTCGCCGCTAGCGGCCAAAAACCGTCCGATTTTTGCCGCTAGCGGCCAAAAGTCGGGCGATTTTTGCCGCTAACGGCCGAAAACCGCGCTATTTTGCGCAAAAACCATGCGGTTTTTGCAGCTGGTGGGCAAAAATCGCAATTTTCGCCGGTACCGGCCAAAAACTAGCGCGATTTTTCGCCGCTACCGGCCAAAACCGCGCGATTTTTCGCCGCGAGCGGCCAAAAATAGCGCAATTTTTTGCCGCTAACGGCCGAAAACCCGCGGTATTTTGCGCAAAAACCATGCGATTTTCGCAGCTGGCGGGCAAAAATCGCGATTTTCGCCGCTACCGGCCAAAAATAGCGTGATTTTCGCCGCTACCGGCCAAAAACCGCGCGATTTTCGCCGCTAGCGGCCAAAAATAGCGCGATTGTTGCCGCTATCGGCCAAAAATAGCGCGATTTTCGCCGCTACCGGCCAAAAACCGCGCGATTTTCGCCGCTACCAGCCAAAAACCATGCGATTTTCGCAGCTGGCGGGCAAAAATCGCGATTTTCGCCGCTACCGGCCAAAAAACGCTCGATTTTCGCCGTTACCGGCCAAAAACCATGCGATTTTCGCAGCTGGCGGGAAAAAATCGCGATTTTCGCCGCTACCGGCTAAAAATAGCGCGATTTTCGCCGCTACCGGCCAAAAACCGCGGGATTTTCGCCGCTACTGGCCAAAAACCAAGCGATTTTCGCAGCTGGTGGGCAAAAATCGCGATTTTCGCCGCTACCGGCCAAAAATAGCGCGATTTTCGCCGCTACCGGCCAAAAACCGCGCGATTTTCGCCGTTACCGACCAAAAAATATGCGATTTTCGCAGCTGGCGGGCAAAAATCGCGATTTTCGCCGCTACCGGGCAAAAATCCCGATTTTCGCCGCTACCGGCCAAAAATAGCGCGATTTTCGCCGCTACCGGCCAAAAACCGCTCGATTTTCGCCGCTACCGGCCAAAAACCATGCGATTTTCGCAGCTGGCGGGCAAAAATCGCTATTTTCGCCGCTACCGGCCAAAAATAGCGCGATTTTCGCCGCTAGCGGCCAAAAACCGTCCGATTTTTGCCGCTAGCGGCCAAAAGTCGGGCGATTTTTGCCGCTAACGGCCGAAGACCGCGCTATTTTGCGCAAAAACCATGCGGTTTTTGCAGCTGGTGTGCCAAAATCGCAATTTTCGCCGCTACCGGCCAAAAATAGCGCGATTTTCGCCGCTACCGGCCAAAAACCGCGCGATTTTCGCCGCTACCGGCCAAAAACCATGCGATGTTCGCAACTGGCGGGCAAAAATCGCGATTTTTGCCGCTAGCGGCCAAAAATCGGGCTATTTTTGCCGCTAACGGCCGAAAACCGCGCTATTTTGTGCAAAAACCATGCTATTTTCGCAGCTGGCGGGCAAAAATCGCGATTTTCGCCGCTACCGGCCAAAAATAGCGCGATTTTGAACGCTTTCGGCCAAAAACCGTACGATTTTCGCCGCTAGCGGCTAAAAATCGGGCGATTTTTGCCGCTAACGGCCGAAAACCGCGCTATATTGCGCAAAAACCATGCGACTTTCGCATCTGGCGGGCAAAAATCGCGATTTTCGCCGCTACCGGCCAAAAATAGCGCGATTTTCGCCGCTACTGGCCAAAAACCGCTCGATTTTCGCCGCTACCGGCCAAAAACCATGCGATTTTCGCAGCTGGCGGGCAAAAATCGCGATTTTCGCCGCTACCAGCCAAAAATAACGCGATTTTCGCCGCTACCGGCCAAAAACCGTGCGATTTTCGCCGCTACCAGCCAAAAAAAATGCGATTTTCGCAGCTGGCGGGCAAAAATCGCTATTTTCGCCGCTACCGGCCAAAAATAGCGCGATTTTCGCCGCTAGCGGCCAAAAACCGTCCGATTTTTGCCGCTAACGGCCAAAGACCGCGCTATTTTGCGCAAAAACCATGCGATTTTCGCAGCTGGCGGGCAAAAATCGCGATTTTCGCCGCTACCGGCCACAAATAGCGCGATTTTCGCTGCTAGCGGCAAAAAACCGTGCGATTTTCGCCGCTAGCGGCACAAAATCGGGCGATTTTTGCCGCTAACGGCCGAAAACCGCGCTATTTTGCGCAAAAAACATGCGATTTTCGCATCTGGCGGGAAAAAGTCGCGATTTTCGCCGTTACCGGCCAAAAATAGCGCGATTTTCTCCGCTACCGGCCAAAAACCGCGCGATTTTCGCCGCTACCAGCCAAAAACCATGCGATTTTCGCAGCTGGCGGGCAAAAATCGCGATTTTCGCCGCTACCTGCCAAAAATAGCGCGATTTTCGCCGCTACCGGCCAAAAACAGCGCGATTTTCGCCGCTACCGGCCAAAAACCATGCGATGTTCGCAACTGGCGGGCAAAAATCGCGATTTTTGCCGCTAGCGGCCAAAAATCGGGCTATTTTTGCCGCTAACGGCCGAAAACCGCGCTATTTTGTGCAAAAACCATGCTATTTACGCAGCTGGCGGGCAAAAATCGCGATTTTCGCCGCTACCGGCCAAAAATAGCGCGATTTTGAACGCTTTCGGCCAAAAACCGTACGATTTTCGCCGCTAGCGGCTAAAAATCGGGCGATTTTTGCCGCTAACGGCCGAAAACCGCGCTATATTGCGCAAAAACCATGCGATTTTCGCAGCTGGCGGGCAAAAATCGCGATTTTCGCCGCTACCGGCCAAAAATAGCGCGATTTTCGCCGCTACTGGCCAAAAAACGCTCGATTTTCGCCGCTACCGGCCAAAAACCATGCGATTTTCGCAGCTGGCGGGCAAAAATCGCGATTTTCGCCGCTACCAGCCAAAAATAACGCGATTTTCGCCGCTACCGGCCAAAAACCGAGCGATTTTCGCCGCTACCAGCCAAAAAAAATGCTATTTTCGCAGCTGGCGGGCAAAAATCGCTATTTTCGCCGCTACCGGCCAAAAATAACGCGATTTTCGCCGCTAGCGGCCAAAAACCGTCCGATTTTTGCCGCTAGCGGCCAAAAGTCGGGCGATTTTTGCCGCTAACGGCCGAAGACCGCGCTATTTTGCGCAAAAACCATGCGATTTTCGCAGCTGGCGGGCAAAAATCGCGATTTTCGCCGCTACCGGCCACAAATAGCGCGATTTTCGCTGCTAGCGGCAAAAAACCGTGCGATTTTTGCCGCTAACGGCCGAAAACCGCGCTATTTTGCGCAAAAAACATGCGATTTTCGCATCTGGCGGGAAAAAGTCGCGATTTTCGCCGCTACCGGCCAAAAATAGCGCGATTTTCGCCGCTACCGGCCAAAAACCGCGCGATTTTCGCCGCTACCAGCCAAAAACCATGCGATTTTCGCAGCTGGCGGGCAAAAATCGCGATTTTCGCCGCTACCTGCCAAAAATAGCGCGATTTTCGCCGCTACCGGCCAAAAACAGCGCGATTTTCGCCGCTACCGGCCAAAAACCATGCGATGTTTGCAGCTGGCGGGCAAAAATCGCGATTTTTGCCGCTAGCGGCCAAAAATCGGGCTATTTTTGCCGCTAACGGCCGAATACCGCGCTATTTTGCGCAAAAATCATGCGATTTTCGCAGCTGGCGGGCAAAAATCGCGATTTTCGCCGCTACCGGCCAAAAATAGCGCGATTTTCAACGCTAGCGGCCAAAAACCGTACGATTTTCGCCGCTAGCGGCCAAAAATCGGGCTATTTTTGCCGCTAACGGCCGAAAACCGCGCTATTTTGCGCAAAAACCATGCGGTTTTTGCAGCTGGTGGGCAAAAATCGCAATTTTCGCCGCTACCGGCCAAAAATAGCGCGATTTTCGCCGCTAACGGCCAAAAACCGCGCGATTTTCGCCGCTAGCGGCCAAAAATAGCGCGTTTTTTGCCGCTAACGGCCGAAAACCGCGCTATATTGCGCAAAAACCATGCGATTTTCGCAGCTGGCGGGCAAAAATCGCGATTTTCGCCGCTACCGGCCAAAAATAGCGCGATTTTCGCCGCTACTGGCCAAAAACCGCTCGATTTTCGCCGCTACCGGCCAAAAACCATGCGATTTTTGCAGCTGGCGGGCAAAAATCGCGATTTTCGCCGCTACCAGCCAAAAATAACGCGATTTTCGCCGCTACCGGCCAAAAACCGCGCGATTTTCGCCGCTACCAGCCAAAAACCATGCGATTTTCGCAGATGGCGGGCAAAAATCGCTATTTTCGCCGCTACCGGCCAAAAACCGCGCGATTTTCGCCGCTATCGGCCAAAAATAGCGCGATTTTCGCCGCTACCGGCCAAAAACCGCGCGATTTTCGCCGCTACCAGCCAAAAACCATGCGATTTTCGCAGCTGGCGAATAAAAATCGCGATTTTCGCCGCTACCGGCCAAAAATAGCGCGATTTTCGCCGCTACCGGCCAAAAACCGCGCGATTTTCGCCGCTACCGGCCAAAAACTGCGCGATTTTCGCCGCTACCAGCCAAAAACCATGCGATTTTCGCAGCTCGCGGGCAAAAATCGCGATTTTCGCCGCTACCGGCCAAAAATAGCGCGATTTTCGCCGCTACCAGCCAAAAACCATGCGATGTTCGCAGCTGGCGGGCAAAAATCGCGATTTTTGCCGCTAGCGGCCAAAAATCGGGCTATTTTTGCCGCTAACGGCCGAAAACCGCTCTATTTTGCGCAAAAAGCATGCGATTTTCTCAGCTGGCGGACAATAATCGCGATTTTCGCCGCTACCGGCCAAAAATAGCGCGATTTTCGCCGCTACCGGCCAAAAACCGCTCGATTTTCGCTGCTACCGGCCAAAAACCATGCGATTTTCGCAGCTGGCGGGAAAAAATCGCGATTTTCGCCGCTACCGCCCAAAAATAGCGCGATTTTCGCCGCTACCGGCCAAAAACCGCTCGATTTTCGCCGCTACCGGTCAAAAACCATGCGATTTTCGCAGCTGGCGGGCAAAAATCGCGATTTTCGCCGATACCAGCCAAAAATAGCGCGATTTTTGCCGCTACCGGCCAAAAACCGCGCGATTCTCGCCGCTACCAGCCAAACACCATGCGATTTTCGCAGCTGGCAGGGAAAAATCGCGATTTTCGCCGCTACCGGCCAAAAATAGCGCGATTTTTGCCGCTACCGGCCAAAAACCATGCGATGTTCGCAGCTGACGGGCAAAAATCGCGATTTTTGCCGCTAGCGGCCAAAAATCGGGCTATTTTTGCCGCTAACGGCCGAAAACCGCGCTATTTTGCGCAAAAAACAGGCGATTTTCGCATCTGGCGGGAAAAAGTCGCGATTTTCGCCGCTACCGGCCAAAAATAGCGCGATTTTCGCCGCTACCGGCCAAAAACCGCGCGATTTTCGCCGCTACCAGCCAAAAACCATGCGATTTTCGCAGCTGGCGGGCAAAAATCGCGATTTTCGCCGCTACCGGCCAAAAATAGCGCGATTTTCGCCGCTACCGGCCAAAAACCGCGCGATTTTCGCCGCTACCGGCCAAAAACCATGCGATTTTCGCAGCTGGCGGGCAAAAATCGCGATTTTCGCCGCTACCGGCCAAAAATAGCGCGATTTTCAACGCTAGCTGCCAAAAACCGTACGATTTTCGCCGCTACCGGCCAAAAATCGCGATTTTTGCCTCTATCGGCCAAAAATAGCGCGATTTTCGCCGCTACCTGACAAAAGCCGCTCGATTTTCGCCGCTACCGGCCAAAAACCATGCGATTTTTGCAGCTGGCGGCAAAAATCGCGATTTTCGTCGCTACCGGCCAAAAATAGCGCGATTTTCGCCGCTACTGGCCAAAAACCATGCGATTTTCGCAGCTGGCGGTGCCAAAATCGCGATTTTCGCCGCTACCGGCCAAAAATCGGGCGATTTTCGCCGCTAGCGGCCAAAAATCGGGCGATTTTTGCCGCTAACTGCCGAAACCACGCTATTTTGCGCAAAAACCATGCCATTTTCGCAGCTGGCGGGCAAAAATCGCGATTTTCGCCGCTACCAGCCAAAAATAGCGCGATTTTCGCCGCTACCGGCCAAAAACTGCGCGATTTTCGCCGCCAACAGCCAAAAACCATGCGATTTTCGCAGCTCGCGGGCAAAAATCGCGATTTTCGCCGCTACCGGCCAAAAATAGCGCGATTTTCGCCGCTACCAGCCAAAAACCATGCGATGTTCGCAGCTGGCGGGCAAAAATCGCGATTTTTGCCGCTAGCGGCCAAAAATCGGGCTATTTTTGCCGCTAACGGCCGAAAACCGCTCTATTTTGCGCAAAAAGCATGCGATTTTCTCAGCTGGCGGACAATAATCGCGATTTTCGCCGCTACCGGCCAAAAATAGCGCGATTTTCGCCGCTACCGGCCAAAAACAGCGCGATTTTCGCCGCTACCGGCCAAAAACCATGCGATGTTTGCAGCTGGCGGGCAAAAATCGCGATTTTTGCCGCTAGCGGCCAAAAATCGGGCTATTTTTGCCGCTAACGGCCGAAAACCGCGCTATTTTGCGCAAAAATCATGCGATTTTCGCAGCTGGCGGGCAAAAATCGCGATTTTCGCCGCTACCGGCCAAAAATAGCGCGATTTTCAACGCTAGCGGCCAAAAACCGCGCGATTTTCGCCGCTACCGGCCAAAAACCATGCGATGTTTGCAGCTGGCGGGCAAAAATCGCGATTTTTGCCGCTAGCGGCCAAAAATCGGGCTATTTTTGCCGCTAACGGCCGAAAACCGCGCTATTTTGCGCATTTTGCTATTTTGTTAGCTTTGGCCTAACAAAAGTCATGAACAATTTCTTTAGTATATCGCCATCCATGTATTTAAATGCAATTCTGAAGTTAGAAAGCATAGCATAGGCTCCTTGCACAATATTCTTTATGTGGTCCTCAGGTGATAGTTTTCTATCTAGAACCACTCCTAGATCTCTTTCTTTATCAGAATTCTTTAAAGATTTCTCACATAATATATAGGTTGTGTGGGGTCTATGTTCTCCTATTCCACATTCCATAACATGACATTTATTTACATTAAATTCCATTTGCCAAGTGGTGCTCCATATACTTATTTTGTCCAGGTCTTCTTGAAGGGCATGACAGTCATCTAAATTTCTTATCCTTCCTATTATCTTAGCATCATCAGCAAACATGTTCATATAATTCTGTATTCCAACTGGTAGATCATTTATGTAGACAATAAACATCACTGGTGCAAGAACTGAACCCTGTGGTACTCCACTTCTGACATTTCTCCATTCCGATACATTGCCTCTGATTACTGCCCTCATTTTTTTATCAGTCAGAAAATTTATCATCCATGTTAGAAGCTTACCTGTCACCCCTCCAATATTTTCCAGTTTCCAGAACAATCTCTTATGTGGAACTCTGTCGAAAGCCTTTTTTAGGTCCAGATAGATGCAGTCAACCCAACCATCTCTTTCCTGTAATATCTCTGTGGCTCGATCATAGAAACTGAGTAAATTCGATACACAGGATCTTCCAGATCGAAAACCATACTGTCTGTCTGATATTATATCATTTCTCTCCAGGTGTTCTACCCATTTGGTTTTGATTAGCTTTTCCAATACTTTCACTATTACACTTGTCAATGATACAGGTCTATAATTGAGGGGGTCTTCCCTGCTGCCACTTTTGTAGATTGGAACTATGTTAGCCTGTTTCCACACGTCTGCTACGATTCCTGTACACAGGGATGCCTGAAAGATCAGGTGAAGTGGAATGCTGAGCTCAGATGCACATTCTCTCAGAACCCATGGTGAAACGCCATCTGGGCCAGCTGCTTTGTTCTTCCCGAGCTCCTTTAGCATATTTTCCACTTCATCTCTAGACACCTCTATCCGCTCAATGTTGTTCTCTGGAATTCTTATTGTGTCTGGTTCTCTGAAGATTTCATTTTGTACAAACACACTTTGGAACTTTTCATTTAATGTTTCACACATTTCCTTTTCATTTTCCGTGAATCTGTTTCCCATTTTCAACCTCTGGATATTATCCTTTACCTGCAATTTGTTGTTTATGAATTTGTAGAATAGGCCCGGTTCTGTTTTACATTTATCTGCTATCCCTTTTTCAAAAGTTCTTTCTGCCTCTCTCCTTACTGCTGTATAGTTGTTTCTCGCATCTTTGTATCGCTGGTATGTTTGGGGGTTTGGCCTCTTCCTATACTGATTCCATTTTTGTGTCTTTTGGTCTCTTGCCCTCTCACAATTTCTGTCGAACCAATCCTGTTTTCTGGCCCTGCATCTCTGTTTTGGTATGAATGTTTGTGTGCCTTCCTCGTAGTTTTAAAAATTTGGCATACATTTCATTTACTTCCCTGCCTAGCAACAATTCTGTCCAATTACACTCATTAAAAAAATTTCGAAGTTCCCCATAGTTGCCTCTCCTTAAGGGGGCATATCGAAAAATATCGTTATAAATTAAAATTGTTCAATTTGCTTATAATTTTTTTTATGAAATGGTTATAGAAAGGGTTGCAACTGGTCCAAGTTTCACCATCACACCCTAAACAGAAAAGGAGAAAAAAAATACACAACGTATTATGCAACGAATGTTCAACATTCTCAAATAATCTCAGGGAACACATGTGTCAACTAAAATGTCTACTATGTGCTGTAGAAGCACAAACTCTTGTAATAATTGTAATATGTATGTTCAATATATTTATATTTAATTTTTTTTTTTCTTTTTCTTTTTTTTTTTTTTTTTTTTTTTTTGGCCAATTTTTTTTTCTCGTTTGTTATCAAGGGATTTGCATGAAACTTGCACACCTTGCTCAATGGATGCCTATCTGCAAGGGTGCCAATTATGAACGAAATCTGTTGAAGTCAAGCTCAGCTACAGGTGGCCGAACTTGGATCTTTATTTTACTCTGGAAAGTAATTTACACCTTCAAATTACTTCAGAGCTTTCATTTATTAATCAATTTACATGCAAATTACACCTTATATATAGCGTTTGTGCTTCTACAGACTCTAGTAGACATTTTAGTCCAAAGTCTATTTGTTGATTTTATAAAAATTTATAAATATCATATATTGCATATTTTTTTAGTAGGGTAACTTTGAAAAATTATATTATTGCACTAAACACTTTTTTGATATAACTGATCACTAGAATCCTTTATTATGTGCTTAATTTAATATCTGAGTGTTATAGAAATGATTTTAGTTGACACATGTGTTCCCTGAAACTATTTGAAAATTCGTTGCATAATTCGTTGTTTATTTTTTTTCTCCTTTTCTGTTTAGGGTGTGATGATGAAACTTGGACCAGCTGCAGCCCTTTCTATAACCATTTCATAAAAAAACTTTATAAGCAAATTGAACCACTTTTAATTTTACACCGATATGCCCCCTTAAATCGAGTTTATCAACTGTTTCAATGTCCCCATTTTCTTCTAGATGATATCTTAAAGCATATTTAATGTCTAACAGGACGTGATCACTCTTTCCCAAGGGAGGAAGGTACTGGATGTCAAAAATCTCTTCTTCTTTCCTGGTGAATACTAGATCCAGTACTGACGGTATATCTCCTTCCCTCATTCTTGTGGCTTGCTTTATGTGTTGATACAAGAATGTCTCCAGAATGAGGTTCACAAATCTGCATGTCCAAAAGTCCTCCGTTCTTGCTTCATAGGCCTCCCAGTCTATTGCTCTAAAGTTGAAGTCCCCCAGTATCAACAGTCGTGATTTATCTTTATCTGCTTGTACAATAATATCTCTCATGACCATTATGAGGCCCTCTCGTTTGTCATCCAGTTCTTCCTTTGTCCATGTGTTGCTTGCTGGTGGGCTGTAGGTATTTACAATTATCAGCTTATCATCCTGATTCCAGACCTGCAATGCCATTATGTCAATATCTCGAGGGTTTTCAAATATTAACTCTTTTACCTTCAGGTGTTTTTTCACCAGTACAGCCACTCCTCCTCCCTTCCTAGTTTTCCTGTCACGTCTCCAAACTGAGTAGCCTCTTGGGAATATGACTTCATTTATTATATTTCCTTCAAGTTTCGTCTCTGATAATGCAACAATATCTGGGACCCTAAGCTGGATTATATCTTGCAACTCCAAAGTTTTTGACCTCACTCCATCTATGTTGGTATATACAATTTTCAGGAACATGTTCCCTTTTCCTTTGGTCTTTACTCCCCCTTCCACTACTGATCTTGTTGCTTTGTTTTTATGTACCATTTCACAAGCTTTCCAGTCCCTGTCACTTTGTAAAAAAAAGAATTTCTGTCTTCTTCATTTCTATCCCCATTTAGACGTTTTGCCTCAATTAGGTTCATTTTCAGCTTTTCTCTGTCTTCCTTGGAGAGGTCTTGTCTTATTGACCATAATTTGCCAACCTCATCACTCTGCAGTTTCCTGGCATTTCTTAGCACTTCCATCATGTTTTTCACTCCATTAAACGTCACCCTTAAGGGGCGGTTCTTTTGTGTGTGTGTGTGTGTGTGTGTGTGTGTGTGTGTGTGTGTGTGTGTGTGTGTGTGTGTGTGTGTGTGTGTGTGTGGAATTCAGGGTGATTGCACATATTTGGAGTTTTAAACTGGGAAACATGGGCAATAATAAACACTATTTTTCTGTATTTTTATTTCTCCTGAACTTTAAGAAACTCGATAAAAAATCATCTACTGAGGCGTAGAAACATGGCATGTTTACATTCTGGGCTGTCCTCAGGTAGATACTTGTCATGGAATCCAGAGAGAAACTCCTCCACCTTGAAGCCAAAACGCTGATACAAAATGAGTGCTGGATTTGTTGCAGAAACATGTAGTCACGTCTTTACCCATGCATGTCTGTGGCCCAAGAGAAATGCTTACTGTAACTATTGGTTAGTAATTAATATAATGAGGGGGAATGGGAGTGGGGCTAAGGAGAGGAGGGGCCAGGAAAGTGGGTGAAGGTATGGGTGGAGAGGGATAGGAAAGTAAGGTAAGGTAAGATAAGGTAATTATCAAAAGAAGGCACCAAACCGGGAAGGCTATGTAGCACCATCAAATATGCGGGATAATCAGAGGGCACTAAATATCACCAAGGATGCCAATTCGAGAGGGATAGGAAAGAGGTAGGTAAGGGGGGGGGGGGGAAGAAGGCACAAGAGGTTGATAGGTACCTGGAAAGGATGGAGGGTAAGGAAAACGAGGTAGGTAGGTAACAGAGGGAAGAAGTAGGAAGGTATGGAGGGACAGAAAAGAGATAGGGAGATGGGAAAGATGAAGGTGGTGGGTGAGGTAGTGTGGCTACTCACGTCAATAAAACTTGTAAATTAATTTAAACTCCTTATAAATACATATTATGCAGGTCTTTTTGTTGATGACGCAGTTCTTTTGAGAAAGGCAATTGTCGATCAGATGCAAGTTTTACTGATGTACAAACCCACACAAACACCTCAATCACATTTCATTCCTGTAATATACTAAATTAACACTTTTTATTCTCAAACTGACCTTCCTTATGACCCCCATGCATATATTCATTGAACCACCATGGATAATTCTGGCAATATTATTGGAACAGCTACTCAATGCACTATTAACAATAAGAACTCTCCACAGCATTTAATTAATAACATTTCAAACTCCATATATGCTCATTACTCTCCAGAGAAAGACCATTCACTTTGTTATATGTTTTTTTAATTTATAAAATGTATGTGGCATTTATTAACACTCTCATATGCTCTGTTCCATTAGTTTATTTCACAATGTAACCTGGAGCATATCTGGGAGAGGGTTTCGGGAGTTCTACTCTCCAAGCTCGGTCTGAGGCCAGGCTTGAACCAACTTTGTTCACGGAATTATTTCATTTTTTTGTTTATTCTTTCATTCACTACTCTGCCATACAATTTGCTAATTACACTTCGTAACTAATTGCCTCTTACACTCGTGAAGTCCTCTTACTTTTATATAAATATTTTGGTTTGTTATTGGGCTTAAGGCCTATGAACCTGAAGGGTTATTAAGGCCACAACAATAGCTTAATGACCACCCAGCAAGAATAATTTAGTCCTGGATTATGTTCCATACTAAATTCTATACATGTATACTGAGAAACCATGTGATCAGCCAATACTCCAGATATTCCCTTTATAGTTTTATATCAGATATTATGTAACATTCATCTTAATATAAGCACATACAGTTATCAATCAGGTTCTTCAATAATCTTTCATTATTCACATAATGACAAGTCAGTAATTATCAAAAGAAGGCACCAAGCCAGGGAGATTATGTAGCACCATCAAATGAGCGGGATATTCCAAAGGTGCTAAATATCACCAAGGATGCCAGTACTAGAACAAAAGTGCATAAGGCAAACAATACAAAAGGTATCTGATTCCCCAAGGATTCTATTAAGGGACAGGTGACTGCGAGGGACAGTCGGAAAGCAAGACGCAAGCATAATGACAAGTAAACTGATGTATATCCTTAAGCTTAAAACATGTGCAATATCAGTAGTGCACATCGCCTACTTACTCATTCCTCAATTCCTGCATTTAAAATTCCGATTTGGTTAAATATGACTGCATAGCTGGCATCTTGAGGTTATCTTGAGATGATTTCGGGGCTTTTAGTGTCCCCGCGGCCCGGTCCTCGACCAGGCCTCCACCCCCAGGAAGCAGCCCGTGACAGCTGACTAACACCCAGGTACCTATTTTACTGCTAGGTAACAGGGGCATAGGGTGAAAGAAACTCTGCCCATTGTTTCTCGCCGGCGCCTGGGATCGAACCCAGGACCACAGGATCACAAGTCCAGCGTGCTGTCCGCTCGGCCGACCGGCTCCCTTTGATCATTTGGCATTGTTGATCATATAGTGTAAGCTTTCTATGCTTCTAGCTACAGGTATTTTCTTACTGTATCAGTAATAACCCTTAAACGGTGCAACTGTTAAATGGAGACAGTCTTTCTTGCATCTGCATCCCGGTGGAATGCAAGAAAAACAATTGTCCTGAAAAAAATATTTCTTTTGACATTATTAATTAACCTTCAGGAAGCACAAAACCCCAAGTAAAAAGTCTCTACTTCTTGTGTTTCAGCTCAAGTGGTCTGGAGAAGTTGCATTTTTGTTTGGGCAGAAATGAGGCAAGGTGCCGCATGCAATAACTTTTGTTGATTTATTTTCATTGTTTCGCACTTTATTTAGTTTTTTCGTGCTAACAGGTTGCATTAGTGTGTTAAAGGTGGTGTTTATTATGTTTAACTTTGAAAATACTGCAGAAAGTAAGCACACACACGCACACGATTTTGGTCTATGATTTGCACCCTCTAAGAGTTAACCAAGCAATAATTATCAATCAAGTTAACAAAATTCACGGTAAAGAAACTCTAGTAATTATTGAAGGAATTATTTTCTACAATGTTTTGTTCCACTCTGGAACATCTTCAGGTAAAGAAAGAATACATAATACCTTCGATTAAATTATATTGACATGACCACCACAAAGCTTTCGAGAAGACTGCCTGCCATCTACAAGCTGCTGCCCCTAGAAACCATATGCAAAGTGTACATAACAACTCACTAGAAACATGATAGTAGATAATATAAAAATCCTGGAATCCACTACTGATCAAACGAGGTGTCGTTATGGAATTCATAACAACACCTCTACCGACTTCTCCCTGCCCACCGAAAGTACGAAAGTTTAACTAAATGCCTTACCCAATGCCTGACTGGCCCTTTCCCCCTTATTCCTACCTCATTCCCTTATTCCTTACTGTTCAATTGCCCCATATTCTTTTGACCCTTCACTTCACCCCCACAAAACCTCATCCCTTCCACATGTGTATTGAACCCCAATTTGCACCTTATGTATTCTTTCTTTACCAAAAGATGTTCCAGGATGGAATGAAACATTGTAAAAATATATCCTTTATTAATTACTAGAGTGTCTTTACCGTGAATTTTGGTAATTCGATTGCTCTTCTCAATACTGACACTAAGACATTACAAGCATAGAGAGCTTACACTATAAAATTAACAATGCCAGCAATGTGGTCACATTTAAACAAATATGCTTAAAGGAACACCCGTTGCCCAAGTATACTAACATCAAAATTCTTACTCTATATAAATCTAGCACATTAAATCTTCCCTCAAACTCTTTCAACCCTTCCAACCTCTTATATTTTAATTTATCCCATCCCCCCTTCCCTTACATTTCACACAGCAGTAAAAGCCTGGTCTTCGTGGGGTGGATGATGATGGATCTCAGGCCCAGTCTTCCCAACCATTTATCATGTGATACAAGGTTGTTTGTACCACTGTGGTAAGCAATGGGGCCATCACATCCCATGCAAACTGCCAATTTGGTTTATATTTAATTAAAACTGACTAATTAATAGTTGTATAGTGTTTAACTTACTTGAATCAAGTGAAAGAACAAATGTAGCAATACCAGCATGTGGCCATTCTGGGTGCACTAGCAGGAATGACAGGTATGCCATGTTGAAGCCTGTGTCAGGAACGAGCACCCCAAACCCCACCACTAAGCTACGGTAGAGGACAACACAAGTATGATCTGGATACTGTAGCACTTCTGACACTGTAATGAATAAACAATTAGTTACTAATTAGTTTAACAGAGCATAGATGAAAACTGCTAGTTTAAGGACATGCTATTAAATGGCTCTTGGATCTAAATAAATATAAAAGTAAATTTGATTTAAAATGGCACTTTCTGTATAGCCCCCTAGTCACTCCATACCCCAAGGAATGAACAAAATTTCAAATATCTCCCATGAGATTTTCACACACTTGCCAATTACACTGTTTAACTTTTTTTCTGGATAGCAAATGTTATTTCCAAATTGATTATTATGCCTCCAATGGAGGCATATATGAAAATGGCTATTATTCCCAAGCAACTTTACTTTCTGTGGGAGCCCTGTTGGCTCCCTGAAGCTGTCATACACTGATCAGTTCTATCAGTTGTGGAGTTATATCTGCCTACCAGGGACCACGAGCCAGAACTTGGTCCCCTCACAGAGATGCAGGAAACAATGGCCTATGATCACTTTACATTTAAAGGTTATCATCTTTGTCATCATCTAGGTAAGGCACCCAGAAAGATTGGCGAATCAAAACCAACCACTGAATGGTTAAACACAACACTGCAGCCCCAAAATTGTCAAAAGAACTCTCCAACAATGAAAACAGCCAAACTTTTGTGAAATTAGCCTCCCTCCCCCAGCTAGTTTGCACCACCATCCTCCTCCTTGCTGGGGGGCAGAGGGAGCCAGCCCGGATCAGCCAGGCCCCACACCGGCCAATTCTAGACTGATGTCTGTGCCTGATGGCCGTCGTCGATCTGACTCTGGTTTTCCTTTTATGAGTGGTGTTTTTTGCCTTTGGGCTGAGTTCTTACATGGAAGTATGTGTGAGCCAGGCATTTAGTGCCTGGGGCTGCACATGCTCAGAGTTTTCTTCCCCTGTGTGCTCTGCAAGTACTGTATTACTTTTTCCTGGGGAGTTTGGGACACACTCCTTTTAGGGGCCTTCCTTGCTTCAGGTGGTCTTTGGTGTGGGTACGCCGATGGTCTGTGACTTCTGTCTTTCCTTTGGTTTGGGAGCATTTAGGGCTGGTAGGGTGCACTGTGGCCTGCATGGCCTGCTATTAAGTTAGCACACGGCATGCCAAAGTTTTTTTCTGGCTACTCGTTTGCTGCAGTCTGGTCATGGTCTCTGGGGTTTCTTGAAGAATTTATCATTTGGACTCTGTTTTACTTGTCTCTTGGGCTTGAGGGTTCATGCCTTGCAGCTTATTAGGCTAGCCTTGGGTGTGTATTAGGCTAGCCTTGGGTGTGTATTAGGCTAGCCTTGGGTGTGTATTAGGCTAGCCTTGGGTGTGTATTAGGAAAGACCCAGAAGCCATGGCATGAGCATGAGGCTGAACTTCCTCCGTGCACAAGTCGGAATGCGAAACACCCTGGAATGGTCCAAGCCACAACCTAAGCTAAATCCTGCCCCGACTCAGTAACTGGGATGGGGGGAGAGGGGAGAAATAAGGGATAACCAAACCCACAAGGGAAGGAAGAGGATAACAACACTGAATTGAACCCAAAAAACCAGCGTTGAATGTAATGAAATGCCATTTTCTGGGTGAGCCCAAGAGGCTCCCTGGAGCTATCGGGCTAATGTGTGATATATTAGGCCAGGGCATTAGTCTATAGAGTTCAGCCTACCGACAATCTTTAAGAAACTTAAGCTGGTTCTTGTGACGTTTGGCGGTAACAAGGAAAGACTCGAAGGCGCAAAAAGGCTGTTTAAAGGAAGGAAGGAAGGGAATCAAAGAAATTAATTGACGACGACAAAACGTTCGCGTCTTCTCATCTTCTGGTGTGTGGTTTAATCTTCCTATGTCTTTTGTCTACAATGTCTTATCTACAATACTACTACTACCCAAAATATAAAGATTAGAAAAATTCTGTGATGTATGTATGTATATGTAATGAACAAATCCACAAGGGCTGTGATGACAGTTCAAACCTACATCTGAGAGGATCCCAGACCCAGATCACAGATTCACGGCCCTTGTGGATTTGTTCATTTGATGCATCCCACTATTGTGATTTCTGTATGTAAATTTTTTAAGGCTTTGTTCTCACCTTTAACAGGGATGTGACCCCCCACACACAATCTTTCCCAGACATTTCAAATGACTTCAGGAGTTTCCCACACCCTTGCAAAAGCGCATTATTTTTTGCAGAATTCTACATTTGAATTGGCTATTATGAATGTGAAGCAGTTACCACTTAGTTGCAGGAAGCCTGGTCGAGGACCGGGCCTGCAGGGACATTAAGCCCCGAGGTCATCTCAAGATAGTTTGAAAGAGATAATGAGGAGAAAATATACAAGCAAAGATATGTACAAGTATGTATGGAATAAAAGAGAACTGTCCAGTAACATATGGAGATGTAGTAAGTAAATGGCTATAGTTATTACATTTCTGAAGCCTTATTCTCTTCAGGAATTACCATAGGTATGATGTTCACAAAAGAATAAGCCTTCAGACTAACTTATTCAGACAAGCCTTTATTAGCCAACTTCAATGCCCTTGTGTCCTCAAGGATCCTTTTTCAGTCCCTTGACATTTTTTCAAGAACAAAGGTCGTTTTTCCATAAATCATGTCCTCGTGTTAGTCATGAGAACACTGCAGTAGGCATACTCTGTGGAAACAGAAGGCCCAGACACAGGATACAGAATAGGAGATGAAGTACTTAATGAAACGGACAGAGAGAAAGATCTTGGAGTTGATATCACACCAAACCTGTCTCCTGAAGCCCACATAAAAAGAATAACGTCTGCA
>NC_091175.1:3810245-3812745 GCF_040958095.1 Procambarus clarkii | reverse complement strand
CACAGTAACCACTTGATCCGATGAGCTAACCAAATGAGCAGATTGATTCAGGTGGGTCACACAACCTCCCATTTTACCCTTGCCCTCCCACCAAAGAAGCATGTTGTCCTTTAGCCGCTGGGTAGGGTTAACAACTAGTTGAAGAAACATTAGGATATGCAGTAATTATCAAAGTGTAATTACAGGATGAGAGCTATGCTCGTGGTGTCCCGTCTTCCCAGTACCGTCGCATAACGCCTCCAATCTCTTCTATTAACTTGTTTTCAGTTCCGGAAGCTATTTTGTAGCATGCCATTGCACCTTTTCCAGTTTATTTATGAGATTTGGGCATCATTCAACTGCTGCATATTCCAATTTTGGTCTCAAAAAAGTCATGAACAGTTTCTTTAGTATTTCACCATCCATATAATTAAAAGCATATTTGAAGTTGGAAAGTGATGCACACACTTGTCTCTCAATCTCAAAACCACCCTTAGGTCTCGTTCTTTATTCGAGTTCTGTAATTTCTTTCCATGTAATTTGTGCTCCGATTCCACATTCCATAACGTGGCATTTATTCACATTGAATTCCATTTGCCACTTACATAGAAACCCCACTGGCATGGGGTTTCTATGCATGGCAAACACATGGCAGGCATTTTGTTTGTATACCACCACAGCAGGCAGGAGTCACTCCACACCTACCCGCAGGTGGTACACAAGGGAGTCCTCCCCCACAACATCAAGAAACGACTCTCTCCCGAGTGGTTCCTTGATGTGGCAATTACCATGCTGGAAAAGATTTATCACCATATATTTTATAATTTTTTATAGCAAATGACAGAACAAATTTTGTGCATATTTATATGCAAACAGTTTATAAAAAAGTTTACTTAACTTTTTAAATGCACATATTACAGCACTTTATGCACTGCAGATATTTCTGCAGTAAATACATAAGTTATTATAAAAGAATTTGAATGGCAAATGCAATCATCATGGATAACAGAGCACACTGTCATCTTCAGTCTTTGATCTGAATTATTTATATTTCATAGACACCCCACTACACCATAATCTTAACCACCGCACTGCGCACTTGGTTTCGGCAAAAACTTCATAGTGCCATTGTAAAGGACATAATTTTCTTGTTTTTATAACTGTTCAGGTAAAGTTAATGTCAAAATGTTTCCAAACTCAACATTTTCATTTCAAAACAGTGATGAAAACATTAAAATATAGCGTAAGTAAAAAAATAGCACAACTCTCAGAGCACCTTAGGGCGCTGTGTGCATTTGGGTGGTTAAAGCATGCCATCTAATAGCTATAATATATCCAAGGTGTCATTGTCTTAACCCTTTAACTGCGCAGCCTATAAATATGACACCCCCCCCCCCCAGTGCGCAAGAAATGAAACCTCGGGAAAAAATTATTTTTTCTTCTGAAAGTGTAAAAAACCCCTCCCTGTATATGGGTATAGCAACGGAAGTTCGAAATTGTACTTACTTTGACTGCTATGGGGTCCGAAAGGTGGGGCGTGATGTCATCATTCCCCGTGCGCCAGAGCAGTATGCTCCCGGGGCGGGGCACGCGAGTTGCCGCGAATATATTTTTGTTAATTTTTTGCGTCCAGTTCCAAATACATTTTATTTGTTTTTACGTGCTAATCCTATGTATAATGAACACGTACACTACATTATGGCAGTAAAACATCCGTACTGTCTGAAGACACTGTTACGTGCATGACACTTGTGTACACATATGTTGCACATATTTACCATGCATCATGCTAATTTATGTATATATACAATCTATTTACAGATTATACACTGTCACACACTATATACATTCACCATAAACACACTCAGAACACTGCGAGTGTGAGCAGCCACACCCAGCCAGCCCTCCCTCACTCCAACATCTTACTCGCCAACATTGCTCCTCCCACCATTCTGTTATTGTTCTTATTACACTAATTACACGTTATATATACCTATCTACATGTTTTATTTACCAGAACTATGCAAGTAAGCCGGTATTGTGTCCAAACAGTACAGTGGCCACCATACACTGCATGACAAATCACACAGCAGACAGCAGACGATGCCATGATTACAACGTCACCTCCCTCACCAAAATAGCTCCTCACAACATACTCCTGGTGCTGTTATTACACTTTATACACACTGTATATACACATGTACATATGTGTTGCCCACAGTGAACCACTAAGCTAGTATGGTGAGCAAAACAAGAGTTACTGCCACAAAGTGAGGCTACCTTAATTCTCTCCCTTCCTCCCTCCCTCACCAAAATTCCTCCTTCCTATGCACAACGCTAATTATAACCACAATCCTGGTCACTAATACCTGTAAATGAATAATTGACCACAAGTTTATTTTGAAAAGGAACCTAAAAAGTCGTTTGAAGATTCCTAGATGGACGAAATAATGCTGTGGTGCTGTGGCTAGCACTGTGAACATCGTGAACAGCATTGAATCACTGATATTTGAACATTGTA
>NC_091175.1:3759745-3809745 GCF_040958095.1 Procambarus clarkii | reverse complement strand
AATGGCTGAGGGTTATTTTTCTCTGTGAGAAATAAATCAATTTCTAATCTGAGCTCAAAGAAATGCAGCAAAACCTTTCCACAACTAAGCCATCTAACTGCTGTATAATAAGGCAAGTTAACAAACTCCGCATCAATTTCTTTCAAGAAATCACGGAACTGGCGATGGTTGAGTGCATGAGATCTAATGAAATTAACCACAGAAACAACAGGTTTCATGACACAAGACATATCAACATATTTTAGGCACAATGCTTGTTGATGGATAAGGCAATGCAGAAAAATGGGTTTTGAGCCTCCAACCTCACAAGCTGTTGTAATTTGCCCAACCAAACCCTTCTTTGTCCCAGACATATTCTTTCCTCCATCAATTGTCACACACTGCACTTGTTTTCATTCCAGGTTATATTCTGTCATAGTTTTACTTAGTTCATTGAAAATGTCCTCTCCAGTTGTTGTGGTGTGCATGCTGTGAACTGATGCTAATTCTTGGTTCACATTAAATTCACTATCAACACCACGAATGAATACTAAGAGCTGAGAAGTATCACACACATCAGTTGATTCATCCAACGCAAGAGAATACCAACAAAATCTTTTTGTTTTTTTCCTTTATTTGCCGAATTATGTCGCCTCCTAAATCTTCAATTCTACGAGCAACAGTATTTGACCCAAGACTTATCATTTTGAAGAGGTTTACTTTTTCTGGACATACCTCTCCTGCTGCTTCCACTATACACTCTTTTATGATACTACCATCAGTGAAAGGTTTTCCTTTTTTAGCCAACACATAGGCAACTTTGTAACTGGCTCTAGTTGAAGTTTCATTTTCAGATTTTTTCTTACTGAAAACAGCTTGTTGAGAATGCAGACTGTGCTGAAATGATTCAAACTTTTTAGTGCGTTCTGCTCCTGTGATGTGAGAATAACTTGAGCCACGTTTAGATTCATAGTGCCGACGAATATTGTATTCCTTCAGAACAGCAACACTGTCTCTACATATTATGCATAAAGCTTTATCATTTGCTATCACAAAAAAGTACTTTATCTTCCATTCGTCATTGAACCGACGGCACTCAATGTCCACTTTTCTTTTCTTTATCTTTTCCATATCTGAAAACATAAGGGTAAAATAAATGAAATAAATTCTACAGGAAAAAAACAGCTTGTATGTGGTGTTAAAAAGCATAGCATATTATTATAAAGTGGTAAATATTATGGCAACAGCTTTCGTTGATAAACTTAATGGTTATCATTTTAACTATTTTAAACATGCAATATTTTTGGCTACAATAGTATTATTGCTATTTTGTATAACTAAGATAAAGGCATTGTCAAAGTACAGAGAAAAGAATATTGTACAGTGTTTGTGCTCCCTGAAACGGAAGCAGCGAAGCCCCACTCGCCCTCCATCCCCACAATATACAGTACAGTTATACACAACTGATTGGTTGTAATGCACAACACATACCTACCAGTATTAGTATCTGTGCGTCACACTATCGAGAGAGAGGAAAACTGACTCGGGTTGAGCGCCACCAGTCAGCAGCCCCAGCTTTGAATAATTCTGCGATGCCATTCGTACCATAATTATTTTTTCAAGGCCACCACACAGGGATTTGTTTGGAGGGCCGGATGAAATTATGTGGCAGGCCGGATGTGGCCCGCGGGCCATAGTTTGGAGACCCCTGATCTAAGTGAATACTTAGATTTATACAGTAGAATAACTACCTTCTTTTCCTTAGTCAAAATGGTTGCTTGTTTATTTCTAGGGACTTGTATTTTCTTTTATTTTTAACTGCAGCAACTTTCAGTGAATGATAGATTCTTACTGAAAGGACCTTTACTTCATTGTTGTTGCTTTATGGTCATCTCATTGTGTACAGGGATTCCGCGAAGCTTTTGGGGTTAGGTGTTTGACACTCGTTTGTCTTGGTCAGCCTTATCTCTTGCCTCCGAGTTGAATGCTCTAAGGCCCTTAACCTCCTTAAGGTTTTGTCCCATACTTCTTGGGGAGCGGATAGAGAATCAACTACAACCACAACCTTTGTGGTTGTAGTTGATTCTCGTAGTGCCCTCATGGCTCTAGGGTCCTTTAATCCTGTCCATCCGGTGGTCATTGAGATTCAACATTGGCTGTTTCTTATTTCTAGTAAATTTAAATCAGTAGAGTTTTGCTGGGTTCCCAGCCATATTGGTGTTTCAATGAGCGTGCGGATGCTGCCGCTAAGGAAGCTATCCGTTCTTGTCCCATCTCCCATAAAGGTATTCCTTATTCCAACTTTTATCCTGTTATTCATTCTTCCCTGTTGGCAGGGTTGTTGGTCCTCTGTGGTTGGTAACAAGCTGCATACTCTCAAACTTAGTGTGTCCCCGTGGCCTTCCTCCTACCACCGTAACCGGCGGTGGGACACTGCTTTGGCACGGCTGTGGGTTGGTCATACCCGCTTAACCCACGGTCACTTAATGGAGCGCCGCCCTGCTGCTTATTGTCCGAATTGCGTTGTCCCTCTAACAGTTGTGCATATCCTTGTTGAATGTCCTGACTTCCAGGACGAGCGTGTCTTTTGCTTTCCGACCGTCCCTCGCAGTCACTTGTCCCTCAATAGAATTCTAGGTGAATCGGATACTTTTGATATCGTTCGCCTTGTGCGTTTTTGTTCTCGTATTGGCATTCTTGGTGATATTTAGCGCCCTCTGATTATTTCGCACTTTGGTGCCTTCTTTTGGTAATTACCTTACCTTCATTGTTGTTTCATTTTAATGTGGTAGTTGTGATATGGATTGTTCTGGCTCACGTGCAAGGTCTTGGATTTGTTTGTTTTAAGAAATTGCCAGTCTTGTTACTATTTGTAGAGTTAGAGATCTGCATTAAGGCCTCAATATTATATTCTTTATTTTTTTAATAACATGTTATCAGCAATTTTTGTGGTTGGTAATATTTAGATTAATGTCAGTGATGTAAATGACAAGGGTTAAGACCCCTTGTGGTATGACAGCATTTTTCCCAGTCATTTCTTTCATTTGTTAAAGGGTCCTCGTAACCATTCTTTTGTCCTTTCTACCATGTACCTGTTTGTTGCTTCTTGGTCTTTCATTTGGTACTTTGGCTATTAAAACAATGGTCTTTGGTAATGTTGCAATTACCATTTCTAAAAAAAATGAGCAGGTTCATTAGGCAGGGTTTGTTTTTAGCAAACAGTTTTACAAAAAAAAAAAAAATTCCATTCCTTCAGGACCTTGCAAATGTTAGGTCAAACTAATTGACAGTAATCTGTTTTGCCCCTTTCAAACAATGATGGTTTTAATATAGGTAAAATATTTCAGAATATCTGACATTTGGCAGACAAATCATTTAAGAGCTTTGATTAAATTTAAGTTACCAAAGACTTGTGAAAACCATGTTGTATAGATGCTTCAGTGTCACTTTTCTAATGTTTTGTAAATTTAACAATGATCTTTAGTTAATTTAATCATAATTTGTACAAAGCTTAGGTGTTTCATAGCTTTAAATTCTTTCAAATATAAAAACTAAAATATTGACTGAAGTTTCTTCCACTTCAATATTTCAGACTAATTTGCAATATTTGTTAGTTTATGTAAATTGAATAGGTAGTCCACTTTTACATCTTTTCAATGCATTTTGCATGCACCTATGTAACAAGTTACAAATAGGTGTAAATTTTACCAAGTATTTATTTTCAAAGTAAAAAAATTTCAGATGTTTAAACATTGCATCAATAGTAGTAAACAATAATTTCCAGCATAATTTCAGGATAAAGTATATAAAGTAGTTTCATTAAAATTGTTTTATTTAATAAGTTTTACATATAGTATTTATAACATCTAATATTTATTACTGTTTCAGGTTGTGGGCCAGATGCTCCTAGATGAACAGAAGATCCAAAAGGCCAAGACAACTCCAGAGACAATCACCTGTAAAAGAACAATAAACATTAAACAGGGACACTACTTTTATTATCACCAATGCTTAATAAAGTCAAAAAATCCTAACATCCTATCTTTTAAGATAGGCTCAGCAAGGCCTATCCCTTCCTCTGATTTCAGTGCAGAGCTTGTTCCCTGAATGGGAACATTACATCCACCACTTTAGTGCCCTCAACACATTGTACATATGCTTTACTCAAAGCACTGTACAATGCATGCCAGGCACTAAAGTTTTAGATGCATCCACCCATTCAGCAAACAAGCCCTGTGAGAATTAACAATGTAACCATTGTTAAGGGTCCCTAAACCTAAGCAAATCTAGTCCATCTATTAGATGGGTAGTAGAGCAAAGCTCTGAAAAAGCCATGCCAGGAAAATCTGCAGGACTGCCTGGTCCCCTTTTATGAAATGGGGTAGGATCAGTACAAACTGCATCAATCCCTGTGGGTTGTAACAGTAGGACATGGTTACACACCTATAAATGGACTAGATAAGAGAATTAAGATTAGGTCATTGATATAGCTAAAACATCAAATTCAAACTCACCCACTTTTGTAGATTTCCTTTTGCAGAGTAAAGGAGCCTCACTCCAAGCCAGTCCATGCATCATAATCACTTTCACCTGAAAAAATATTTCAACAAATTAATTTCAGATTTAAAGCCAATCTTGCTTTACTTTTCAAATTAGCATTCAGTACTTTACAAATTCAGATGGAAAAAATTTCTTTAACAAATTTACCTTTCCTACATATTCTAGTAGCAGTAGTAAAGATCTAATTTAGCAATATAAATATATATGGAATCAATTTGCCAAGTTTCAGTAAATGTCATTTGAGAAACTATCCAAAACTGCACTTCAATGGCAATTTACATTTATCTTTAGCCAATGCTATATTGTTTAAGTTAATACTATTTTTTTTACTTTTATGCAAATCTATTCAGATTAACCTTTACTACAACTCACCTGATTCTGTTTAACTCTTCCAACTGACAGAGGGACTTCTGGACTTTCCAAACCACATTCTGGAAAACTATAAATTTAAAACCAAGCTAAAGTAAACATTGAATATTTTTTTTTTACTTTCAAGGGAAAAATACCATCACTTAAAACAAAACTTTTCCTGCCATTAACTTTGACTCATGATTACCCTTAACAGTGTTATACATTTATAGATTAAAGCGTATTTAACAAACATTTAATGTTAACTAAACAAGATTTATATTTCATTAAAATTATTAATAAAACACCCTCAACTATGCTGTTTAAGATCTAATGCCCCACATTGCAATTTTCACAATTTCAACATACCATTCTATTAAATACATTCCTGAAAGGACTAAACTTGCACATATTGTACCCACTAGCCTAAGCCTAGACTTCCATACCCTAATATTTAATAGGTTTTTAGCAATTAACTTCTACCCTCTAATTCCAATGTACACAACACTACTTACTGTAGATCTGCAAGTATTTTCCTGCAGCTCTTTGTTGCCAGGACCTTCCACAACCTGTCATGTGAACAGTAAATATTACTAAAAAGTTATATGCATAGCGATGTTATTTTGTTCATACCTGAACCACCAGTTTAACAGTTGCTGTTTTAAATGGCACACTAAGTATCTTTTTGTCCCATCTTAATTACAAACAGAGCTATAGTCATTAAGTCAACATCCTATACAAATTTTATTTTTCAACAACTTTAGTCATGAACATTTTTCTGGAACATTGCAAACAAACTTTAATTTAAGAACCATGTATAACATTTGAATAAAAGCAATACAAAACATATATACAATTTATTCTTTTGCAACCACTGCTTACTACTAGGACAAATTTATTCTGTTGAATTATGTACCAAGCTTTTTAGTCTGAAAATTCATAATTAACCCAACTATACTACCAAGACAATGTGATTTTACTAAATTTAGTAATTTTCTCCCCCCCTCCCCCCTTTCCAACTGTTCAGTGTCAAAAGGGAGGGGGGGGGGGGGTGTCCATTTACTGTACCACTTACATTTTAGTGTGGGCTTCATCCACTTAGCTGGAACATTTGTGCCAGCTGCTGGTAGGGGAGGCATACCATGTGCCAATTCAGGAAGCTTTCCACGTTCCTCACTGCATGTCAGCTCAGGACCTCACTACCATGTTGGGAGGCAGTTGAAGACTAACCAATCAACATCCCAGGCTGGAGAGCAGTGCCACCTCGGGGAGAATTTACCACCTGCAAAAAATTTAATACTCTTAACAATCTACAACATCTATCTCATCTTTACCTAGCCTCCAAACCTTACATTTGTCAGCATTAAACTGCATCTGGTAGTCTTAACCATTTCAAAACTATATAGGGCATCGGTATTTTTTATTTGCCAATTCTGCAACTATTGCAGTCTAAACCATAATCTTGCGAATAACCGAGGTCCAAGGAGAGCTTTTAGGCACTACTTACAACACTTCCTCCAACTTAACCCCATTTATACTAATTTCCTTTGGTATAGCCATGACCTAATCAACTTCAGTCAGCATTCCCAATGATCCGAGCCCCTATCAATTTTGCGCCACTATCAAAATCTCTGATGAAGTCAAGGTACACAAAATCACAAACCTTATCACCATTTCCTCAACTATGCAACCTAATCCATGAACATTTAGTAATAAAACTATGCGATTCATGTATCTAGTCATGTTTCTCAAAAAGTAGAGAAATGGCACTTGCCATGTTAGATTCTAGTAACTTTCCTCACAATAGACTAAGCTAATTGGTCACTAACTTAAGCGTTAAAGTTAACTCAAACTTTTCCTTTAAAACTTGCTATATTAGGAACTTTCCACGACCGGCCTTTACCAGACATAATTAAATAGGGTAAAAACTGTATATTAAATGCAGTAAAACTACGGTAAATTCAATATGATAAACTTGCATTCTTTAAGCAAGTAGTAAGTGAACTAAACTAAATGTTAAGCACCTTGGCAAACCACTTCGTTCTATTCAATTTCTTTATTTAATCACTTTGTCCGGCTAGAATTTTTAGATTAGATTAAAGGAACACCCTCCCTGGTAACGGCTGAACTAGTTAACCAAATACAAATATTTAGGTAAAATACTTTCATAAAACCCGTCTACTTCCCCCACCAGTAGACTTGTTCAGCTAAAGGCATAATGTAATGTTCCACTTTAGTAAATAAACACTTAAAAAAACACTACCCCATCTGTGTAGTTACCGGTTACCTGACATTCTACGCTTAAAATAACCCATCTATTCCCCATAGTTGTTCGATATAACTTACCTCTCACCCGCTGGTCGAGTACACAGCAGTATATATCCTCCTCCATCACTCACCGCGTCGATACTATTTCACTCGTTCCGCAAATTGCCTCAAATCACCTGCGTTGTCCATAAACATAGAAGAGCAACTGACCGTAACACCCGTATAGAGATCATCATATAACGTGGGAACATTAGTAGTACTGCTGTCAAAACATAGATGGCGCCAGGACAAACGGTAATTCCTCCAGGAACATTCGGGTGGCCTCCATGGGCCTTTAGGGACGACCAGGAGGCCTTTTGGGCCTCCAGGGGGACCTCCACGCACCTCCACAGATATCCAGGGAGCCTCCCTCCCGGAGATATTGCATATCTCTTACCTAATTTGTATTATGAAATATGACATGATAGTGCGTTACAGACTTCAGTTAGGAAATAATTGGACTTGTAATGTGATTACTGATCCATCTGTATCCCAGTCATTTTACTATGTTAATTTTATGTAATTTATTCTTAAGCTTAATAACATTATTTAAATGTGCTAAATTTCCATTTATATATATATATATATATATATATATATATATATATATATATATATATATATATATATATATATATATATTATATATATATATATATATATATATATATATATATATATATATATATATATATATATATATATATATATATATATATATATATATATATATATGTGTATATATATATATATACATTTATATATATATATATATATACATTTATATATATATATATATATATATATATATATATATATATATATATATATATATATATATATATATATATATATTATGTTTCCAAATTTCTGATGATATACAACATATTGTGGTTTATAATTAAGTTCTTATTAATAGTGATCCTGCATCAAAATTAACAATGTTCAAATTCGGTTTTGTATGTTAAAATTAACTACATTTTTATGTTAATTTCTTTCTGTAAATAATGATGATAAAGTGCAATAAAGGTATGATTGAGACAATGTTAAATCGTTAAATCCTAAATATATCTTGAGTCTTATACTTGAAATATTAAATGAACATATAGTGTGTAGTGTAGTGTTTCAATTATTATTAAGAGGGAAGGGTTGGGGGTAATGGTTCATATGTCCACATTCGAATGCCCCTCTTCCCAGGACTAGGGGTGCGGGAGTGTACAATAAACTATACCCACCTCCGGCAGCAGCTTGTCGAAGGCGGAAGTGGAGTCTAGGCCGTTTGTCATGAAAATTATAGTGTGATGGCTCTTATTTTTATTATGGGTACATAATAAGATTATGCCTTTATTCTTAATTTATATTACAATGCTGGTAAAATACACTTCTTGATGAGTATGGAGTACAAATGAACTCATTTTGTACCCTATACTCACAGGATGAGTATAGGGTACACAATAAACTACCACTCACATCATGGGTATGGGTTGCACAAGAAACTATCGGAGAGCAGAGTATGGAAAGCAAAGTAAACAAAGATTCACACGATGAGAAAGGGTTCCACAATGTCCTATGACTCACAGGATGAGTATGAGGTGCATAATAAATTACCATTCATAGGATGAGTATGGGTTTCACAATAAACTAAAGGTAACAGGATGAGCATGGGTTGCACAAACTATTGGTAACAGGATGGGTATGGGTTGCACAATAAATTACTGTGCTAGGATGAGTGTGAGTAGGATATATATATAAACATATTGTGGTTTATAATTAAGTTCTTAATAGTGATCCTATCCTGCATCATAATTTACATAATATATATATATATATATATATATATATATATATATATATATATATATATATATATATATATATATATGTATATATATATAATTAGGAAGTAATGTTTATTTGGGTAAGTTGTCAGCTTATATGAACTAATAGCTAGTGTGGCTTGTATATGGGGTACATCCGGTGTCTTACCCTCGACGGTACCCTCCTTACCCTTATCCGCGGCGGTACCTTTATGGTCAGGAAGCCACGGATATTTACAATGGGGCTCGGTCAGTCAATATGATTCCTTTGACATCACTAAACTAACTCTTATGTATTCTGTTCTCGTATTGACAATTTGAATGACATCAAGAATATTTTGAATATCTTCTGATATAGATGGTGCTGTAGTTGATTGTTGTTCATGACAAGTCCAATGGGTCATTAGCATCGCTCAGATTAGTGGGAAGAAATTCTTGCTGCAACAATGTGTGTTCTCAGAGCTAACTAGGGTAACTAAAATACTTATTTCCTAAATAAATACTTTAATTGTAAATATTTGAAAATATATGGTATGTATCAGAATTTCTGACGATATAAAACATATTGTGGTTTATAATTAAGTTCTTAATAGTGATCCTATCCTGCATCATAATTTACATAATATCTACTTCTGTTTTGTGTATTAAAATGACTACTTTTTATATTAATTTCTTTCTGTAAATGATGATGATGATGATAAAGTTCAGTAAATGTAAGTAAGAACATAAGAATGAAGGTAACTGCAAAAGACTTATTGGCCCATACGAGGCAGCTCCTCGTATGGAGCTGCCTTTGATAAGTAATTACCAAAGAAGGCACCAAGCCGGGAAGGCTGTGTAGCACAATCAAATAAGTCAACTGCTCCTGAAGAGGACGGTATTACTTACAGTTTACTGAGATTAGTCTCACAAGTACCAGGTAATCCACTTTTAGTGTTGTACAGAATGAGTTTAAGTGAAGGAGTATTACCTGATGATTGGACAGTGTCATTGTTCCCATCCCCAAAGCACACTCAGATAATTATAGACCCATATCTCTAACATAATTTTGTCTATTAGCACAGTTTTCGGCGTGAATGCATTTTGGTTCTACAAGGTAGCCAACTCCATCAAAATATTAAATATGTACCCAACTCAATTAACGATTAATCAACCAATTACTCCATGGGATAACTTGGATCTAGCAGTTGATTTTGTAAATGCACCCAAGAAAGATAATGTACACTCTACATTATTAAAACAGTTAACACTGTGAAGCATCACTGAAAGTACTCAGAATATGGGTAACGATGTGTATCAGTGGTATACCGACGGTTCTGTAGAAGAAGGTGGACGATGTACCGGATGTGCATGTAATATATTTGAACAATCTTCTCTCTTACATACATGAATGAAGCGCTATGCTAAACTGTGTAATTACTATTTGAGTACTGGAACACTTGATATATTGAACTTGTACCCTAGATTGACGATGTAACGTATCAATTATACAATGAATGTATGTGATGTAACTATAACCTGAGCTTGTGAAAGCACCTTAATCACCTTCAGTGATTAAGTGCTTAATTGCACACTAGTTTCTCTATCAGTTATCTCACCTTGTCAGAGTAAAAGAGACAAATATATGTGTATGTATGTGTTCAGAATTCAATTTCACCTTTGTAAATGCACGTTAATGACACTATGTAAAAGACACATCGAACACTTTATGTAGGGCATACGTAAATCTGTGTATTTACGTATGTAGCTTAGCCTAGCATTTTAAAAACACTACAATCACCTTATGTGGTTGATTGTTCAATAAATCCCTGAACTATATGTTTAACAAATCTCTAACCCTATCAATGGAGTTAGTTTAGTTCTTATATTATGCACCCTATACCCATCTTGTGGGCGGTAGTGGAAAGGGTTAGAGTCCATGGCGGACTGAAGAAAATGTATATATGATGGTTAGCATTGTTAATGTGTGGCCACGTCTGTGGTAGAAAATAATACAAAAAAATCAAATAAAGGTATTTCTGAGGTTGGAAGAAAACGTGCTCAGATTGGGGACTTGTTTATTTTATAATGAATAATAAATTAATATATAAAATTAATATATAATAAATTAATTTATTATATAAATTAATAAATAAATTAATAGATAAAATTATTATTATATAATAAATAATAATAACAAATAGTATAATGATAAGCAATTATTTTAATGAATCCAATAGCTAATTTGGATGAATGATAAATAATTATTGACTAGTGCATAACAATAAAGTATTAAGGAATAATTATAATGAATAATCCTTAATGATAAAGTAGAGATCAATTACAATTAATAACTACATCCATAGGTAGTAAATGAAAGTTGCATTAATTAGACTAATTACAATTCATGGGAATATTTCTTAGCTATCTGCAGGCTTATCACTTTGGGGGTTCCGGCGGAGCACCCCCAAAGATACAGCAAATGTTTAGCATGCTAGAGCAAGTGCCCCTTGAGCACATCTGTGGGCCGTCCCTTTCAAAAATAAAACAGGGGATGCAGAGGATCCCGGGAGGAGGGTGGGCGTTATGTAAGAGCAGCTGCTGGCTTGGGGAAAGGGCCCCACGCCGTCTCCGTCCCGGTTTATATAACCTCGGGTCAATGCGCGCGCAGCTTGGGGCGGTTAAAGTCGGCTTCCAGACATACGTTTTCTTCCACTCAGAAAACCCACCGTTTTTGGGAAACAGTGTTCTTTTTTCTGAGGTTGGAAGAAAACGTGCTCAGATTGGGGACTTGTTTATTTTATAATGAATAATAAATTAATATATAAAATTAATATATAATAAATTAATTTATTATATAAATTAATAAATAAATTAATAGATAAAATTATTATTATATAATAAATAATAATAACAAATAGTATAATGATAAGCAATTATTTTAATGAATCCAATAGCTAATTTGGATGAATGATAAATAATTATTGACTAGTGCATAACAATAAAGTATTAAGGAATAATTATAATGAATAATCCTTAATGATAAAGTAGAGATCAATTACAATTAATAACTACATCCATAGGTAGTAAATGAAAGTTGCATTAATTAGACTAATTACAATTCATGGGAATATTTCTTAGCTATCTGCAGGCTTATCACTTTGGGGGTTCCGGCGGAGCACCCCCAATCCCGGGAGGGCCAGCGGGAGAAGGATTAAGGAGAAGGGGTTCCTTACTCTTACTAGCACGTAGACTGGGCAAAGGATTAGCTGCGGACAGCGGGACACTTGGGGACCGGCGCTGCACCCCCACCGCAGGCCAGCTGGCCGGACCCCCCCCCGAAGGGCGAGGCCCGCTGGTCGCAAGGAGGCCTCAGAATGGCAGTGCAACAACGTCCCGGACGTAGTCAGCTGGGTGTTGCAGCTGGTTGCTGGACCCACCGTTAACTCCGATGGCTAGCCCGTCAAGAGAGCCGAGTGGCCCTGTCAATTCTAAAGGTAAGAGTGCGTGGTCGGCTGAAGGCGAGCCTATCTCTGCGAGGGCGGCGCGAATTAATCGCCCTGAGGAAGTGTTGCCTGTTCACTGGGCACAGGCCGGGTAGAACTTGCCGGGGGGCGCCCGCTGGGCTAGGGTATGCGTGCGCCCTGCACTGCGCTTGTAGGATCCGAAGAGTGTCGATTCCTGACCATGTAAGCGATACCTGGTCCAGCCGGAGCGTGCGTCTATTTTTTGTTGCGTAGATCACCTCCCCCAGGCTGAAAGATATAAGGCAGTAAGGGTGGGCGGAAGCGGCACGCAGTGTTATCGTGACAGGCAAGGGCACAGACGAGAGGGAAACCCTAGCTGAATCAATACGGAGACGTAAAACGGGGGAAGGGAGCCCGGCACAGGAATTAAGAGAAACCTTAATTAACAATCCTGGATGAATAAAGAGTTTTCCGAACAATTATACTGAAGCAATGAAGGGGGCTAACAATCTAAGAATCTTCCAGCAAACAGAAGGGGGAAGTACCTTTGCTAAGAGCAAAGGTGGGAGAAGCCAGTAGGAGAACAGCAAAGAAGCACAAAGCAACTATAAACAGGGATAATACGAAACACTATAAATCTTGAATATAACAATACATATACCAAGAACGGGTATATACAATAAAGCAATATATACATAAACCATAAAATGGAATAAGAACCAATTCTTAAAGCCAAATCTATAACATGCTTGTGTCCTAAGCGGATGTAGAATGTGAGCGGGGAACATTACCCTTGGTCTCCATCCCATCTCTGCCTCCAGACGGGTGATTGGGCTGGATAGAAGCCAAGGAGTCTGCCTTAAGTGGCCGCTGAGTGTAGTCTTGTGTTGTCAACGAGCGTCTGCAAGCCGCAGCTAGTGCGCCGTGAACTTCGGCTACATCTTTTAGAACAGGAGCAAAGTGAAATCGACGGCAGGGAACCGTCATCCAGTAACTGTAATAAGGAATAATATTAAGAATACAATGTCGTAAATAATCGTACAATGTAAGAATACAATGTAATATCGTAAATAACCGATGACGGCAAGTGCCGCAGAATGGAAGAAAAATAAATTGCTGGGCGCAACGTCGGGTGGAACGCTTCAGCTGGAGGTTCCTGACTGAAGCATCGTCTGCCGGGAAGCCTAAGATGGAACTGGGGTGTTAGCAGCTGTAACATCGTCTGCTGAAACTAGCCGAGTCTGTGAGGGCGCCCGCTGCAACAGCTACGGCCGAGCCACCAGCTGGCCCATCCTCCGCAGGAGCAACACCGGCTGGGACAACGTCGTTGTCAAAGCCTAACAATGTAATAAATTATATTACATGAATAATCTTAAATAAATGGTGTAAATAATAAAATTATAAACCAATTATAACTATAATTAATTATAAATAATTATAAATTGCAAAACAAAGTATGCTCAAAATGAAGCTGGACTATAACTCTCTAGAGAAACGGGATTAACACTGAGCCGAGGTAAATACAACCAAATACAATAACGAAAAGGAGTGAAAAAAGACACGTCAGCTGGAACTTCGCGACCAGCGGCCTAGGAGGCTGCTGTGACGTCCGGGCTACACCGGGCAGACAACACGTCTGGGTAAACCAGCGGCCTGGGAGGCCGCAGTGACATCCGGGCTACACCGGGCAGACAACACGTCTGGGTAAACCAGCGGCCTGGGAGGCCGCAGTGACATCCGGGCTACACCGGGCAGACAACACGTCTGGATAAACCAGCGGCCTGGGAGGCCGCCTAGCTATATGACCAAATAAATATAAAACTGAAACATCGCCGGCTTAACTCGTCACAGGAAGGACGTCAGCTGGGAAGCAGCAGTACCTTCCGACTAAATTGAGGAATAAACTGAAAGTTTAATCGCGGCAGAAAAGTTGTATAAAACGTGGAGCAAACGCAATGCATAAATTGCAGTAACAAATTGCTGAGGGAAATGGCTCATAAAACAAGTGCAGGAATAATCTAAAGTCAGAGGCTTGCTCCATGCTAAATTGAGGAAGACTTTAATCTTAATACACGTCATGACTGGGAGGCTAAGGATATAACAAGTTATTTTAGTAAGCGTTTGGTTAATGATGGAGGAACGTAAATCACCAAAACAGGAGCGGGCTCCTGTTTACTAAATTGACATGGAAATACGAATTCTTTTACGAATAGATTTTTTTTTTTTTTTTTTTTTTTTTTTTTTTTAAGGCAGGAGGTGTAAGCAATGCTATAAATTTCCTAAATTTGCCGCGTAATGAAACTAATCAAGCTGAAAGTCTAAATAAAGGAATGTAATAAAATTGAACAGAATTAATTAAAATTGACCGCAATAATTAGAATTAAATCCATTACTCGTAAACCCTCTTGTATATATGTACCTTACCTAAATAAACATTTGATTTGAAGTAGCTCAAGCGGCAGACCGCACGGCCAGGCGTTATGCTGGACGCTGAAAACTTGGGATGAGGAAGGGGCCCGCGTAACCGGGCACTCCAGGCAGACCAACATCTGGTACACGCGACCAAGGAAAACACGGGAATATTGTGCTACAGCATTCGAACGAAACATGGAGGAATTGACGTACCGGGCTACACCGGCCAGACGAAAACGTCTGGGTACGAACGTGCCAGCTATACCAGCTGGACGAAACGTCTGGGAACAAATGTACCGGGCTACACCGGCCAGACGAAAACGTCTGGGTACGAACGTGCTGGCTATACCAGCTGGACGAAACGTCTGGGAACAAATGTACCGGGCTACACCGGCCAGACGAAAACGTCTGGGTACGAACGTGCCGGCTATACCAGCCGGACGAAAAAACTGGGAACAAATGTACCGGGCTACACCGGACTTACGACAACGTCTGACAAACGTGCGGGCTAAACCGGCCCGACGAGACGTCTGGAGACGCCTACAACTAACACATCCTGGTTGACTTTACATAATCACATAAAAGGCAAAGCAGAGGTTAAACAAACATAAATGTAAAACCAGCAAAGGAACACGCAGCTTGACACCGCATAAAAATCATTAATACTGTAAATTAAGGAAACTTATGGAAAAACAAATCCATAAAACAAAGCTAGGGGCCAGAGGCCTGTGACACTGCAGCTAGCCTAACCTAGCTAACTTACCTAATAACTTAAAGGCAATAGCAAAAGTTAAACAAACAAATGTAAAACCAGCTAAAGAAACATGCAGCTTGACACTGCATAAAATTCAATAATAAATTAAGGAAACTTATGGAAAAACAATTCTATGAAAACAAAGCTAGGGGCCAGAGGCCTGTGACACTGCTGCTAGCCTAACCTAGCTAACTTTACCTACTAACTTATAGTCAATGACCAAAAGTTAAAACAAACCAGCTAAAGAAACATGCAGCTTAACACTGCATAAATTTCAGTAGTAAATTAAGGAAACTTGTGGGAAAACAAGTCCATGAAAACAAAGCTAGGGGCCAGAGGCCTGTGACACTGCAGCTAGCCTAACCTAGCTGACTTTCCCTAATAACTTAAAGGCAAAAGCAAAAGTTAAATAAACCTAAATGTACAACCTGCAAAAGAAACATGGGCTTGACACTGCGTTAAATTCATTAATAAGTTAAGGAAACTTATGGAAAAACAAGTCCATGAAACAAAGCTAGTGGCCAGAGGCCTGTGACTCGGCAGCTAGCCTAACCTAGCTAACTTTACCTACTAACTTATAGGCAATGACCAAAAGTTAAAACAAACCAGCTAAAGAAACATGCAGCTTAACACTGCATAAATTTCAGTAGTAAATTAAGGAAACTTGTGGGAAAACAAATCTATGAAAACAAAGCTAGGGGCCAGAGGCCTGTGACACTGCAGCTAGCCTAACCTAGCTAACTTTACCTACTAACTTATAGGCAAAAACCAAAAGTTAAAACAAACCAGCTAAAGAAACATGCAGCTTAACACTGCATAAATTTCAGTAGTAAATTAAGGAAACTTGTGGGAAAACAAGTCCATGAAAACAAAGCTAGGGGCCAGAGGCCTGCGACTCGGCAGCTAGCCTAACCTAGCTGACTTTACCTAATAACTTATAGGCAAAAAGCAAAAGTTAAAACAAACCTGAATGTAAAGCCTCACGTCGACTGGGAGAGGGTAGGGGTGGGATGTTCAGGCCTCCTCCCGAGTGTGCTCCAAATTACAGCCACCTACTGGAGAAAACCCAGTGCCCCATAACACCGAGGGGCACCACCCCCTCTAGGACCACTGCACCTGCATTTGGTCACCAAGGCTGAACCAGCAGGCGTGCATCAGAGCGCGCGCGCCAACACAGAGACAAACACTGGTCCGACGCGCCAACAAAACACAAACACTACCTTAAATGTTGAGAAGGGCAGGACGCCCCTGACGGGACGCTCCTCGTCGGTGTAGAGAGGAACTGGTGTAGGGTCCATGCTGGGAGAACAGTTGAGCGGGCTAAACTTCTGTGTTTACGACTCGCTGAGCAGCAGTGAGTCGTTATGTAAGAGCAGCTGCTGGCTTGGGGAAAGGGCCCCACGCCGTCTCCGTCCCGGTTTATATAACCTCGGGTCAATGCGCGCGCTGCTTGGGGCGGTTAAAGTCGGCTTCCAGACATACGTTTTCTTCCACTCAGAAAACCCACCGTTTTTGGGAAACAGTGTTCTTTTTATTGAAACTTTATACGAAAACATTAAATCCTAAATATATCTTTTATATTATACTTGAAATATGGTATACTTTGCTCTCTCCATCGTACTTCTGCACCTGCTGGCAAGTGGTTCGGTGCAGTGTGCAGGTGATGTTCATTACTGGATGAGCTGGCAGGTGGTGCTCACCTGCCAGCTCACCCAACGAAAATTTGGTTTTTAATACACTTACACATTTATTGGGTCTTTCCTTCACCTTCATTCAAGCACTAGGGTATTACAGTAAGTGTTTTAATTATAATATTTATTAACGTTATTATTTTTAATTTTTATTATTATTAGTATTATTATTAACAGGAGAGGATCGAGTGTGTGTGTGTGGGGGGGGGGGGTATAATGGTACACATGTCCACATCCCAATGCCCGCCCTTCCAGGACTGGGGGTGCGGGGGTGTACAATAAACTATACCCACATCCGGCGGCAGCTTGTCGAAGGCGGAAGTGTAGCCTAGACTATTTGTCATGATAATTAGTGATGACTCTTATTTTGATTATGGGTCTGTAATCCAGTTAAGCTTTTATTCTTAATTTATATTACAATGCTGGTAAAATACACTTCTTGATGAGTATGGAGTACAAATGAACTCATTGTGTACCCAAGTTCAAGTTCAAGTATGTTTATTGAGATAAGCAATAAATAAATCTCAAAGGGATAGAGTAGCTTAGGCTATTTCAACCCCCCTCTAATTCAAGTCCCTCAAGGGGCGCACAAATACTGTGACTACAAATAGACAAATAACATTACAAGAATCCAAACAAGAATTGTGAACCCTATACTCACAGGATGAATATAGGGTACACAATAAACTACCACTCACATCATGGGTATGGGTTGCACAAGAAACTATCGCGCAGAGGATGAATATGGAGAGCAAAGTAAACAAAGATTCACACGATGAGAAAGGGTTGCGCAATGTCCTATGACTCACAGAATGAGTATTAGCTGCACAATAAACTACAGGTCACAGGATAAGTATGGGTTGCACAATAAATTACAGGTCACAGGATGGGTATGGGCTGCACAAACTACCGGTAACAGGATGAGTATGGGATGCACAATAAATTACGGGTCACAGGATGAGTATGGGTTGCACAAACTACTGGTAACAAGATGAGTATGGGATGCACAATAAATTACCGCACAGAGGATGAGTATAGGGTGCACAAACTGGTTGGGTAAATGGAAATGGTTGGGTACATTTCCTTTCACCTAATGCGACTATTCATGTGTCCGGACACCGGCGATTGTGTGGTATTGGCTATTTATTTAACCATAACTTTGCATTCATTTAATAATTATATTAAGATATGTTTTCCTTGAAATGTAGTTACATTATCGTCTACATGGCTTTATTCTGACATAAAGACCTATGGCGTTACTTTGCATATATGCAAAGTAATTATAAAATTGATTGGCTTGTGTGGAGGCCTTCACACTCCCTGAGCGAGCCATCAAGTAACTATAAAAAGGCATATATCTTAACTTTCAATTCAGTTATATTTATGTCTTTATGATGACATAGAAAACTTCGTTTATTACAATATCTAGATTAAATTAACATTGATCTTCGGAAGGTCATAGTTCCCATATCGGTAAGGAGAGCGTCGGCCATGAAGCCTTGTTTAAAGTATGAATATTTTTCCTCTCTAATAAGGTATAATCTCTGTGATGGATTCACAAAAACTATTTTATATCTGCCTTTCTGATAACATATACAAATATAATCTTTATTTGTGAATATTTGTTAATTAAGCAATATATCAGAGGGCGTGTAGGGTTCGGTGTTCAATGAACGAAAAGGACTGGATCACTGTGTACAGGAGGCTGATATGGCAGCAAACACTCTCCTGGCGACCATATTTCTTGGATAAGTCGCTCCACACAATTGTCGCTTGGACCGTCGACTTCCTATGGCGTCACCTCTCACATATTTACGTCTCATTTCGTTATGAAATTATATTATTTCAGAGAAAAAATAGGTTTGATCATGTTCTACGTGTAGCACCAACATTATAGTAAGTAAATATACCATATTTCTTCATTACTTACGTAATGCTAATACGTTTTGGGTAGTTTTGGCCTGATTTGGGATGATTGGGGTAATTCTATGGACCCCCCGTCACGCAGGGTGCAGTTGCGCCTCCACAGATCTCCAGTATCATCTTTTGATACTGGTAATGGCTCGAAAGGGCCACCACTTACGGGCTATTCATGCCCGTGCCACCTCTTGGGTGGCTTAATCTTCATCAATCAATCAATCTCCTAAAATTAAAATATTTATAGTATTGATGTGGTCTAATATCCAGAGACGGTCCCGGTAGTACCTATTGTGAATCGGCTTCTTTCCCCGATTCACAATAGGTGGTTAATGAAGACAAAACTAAGTTTGAATGTAGAGGTCAGAAGCCCTTTCAAGTTCAAGTATGTTAATTGAGACAAGAAAAAAATACATCTCAAAATGATAGAGTAGCTTAGGCTATTTCTACCCCCCTGGGAGCCCCATTATATTGAAAAACAACGGTAAAAATATAGAGTTAATATATATAAATATTTAGGCATATATGTTGGATATGCCTAAATATGTACAAGATATGTACAAGAATGTAACAACTCTTGCATATATCTCAAAAAAATATATATACCCATGAGAGTTTGGAAGCTGAGAGGACCAAACTGTTGGGTCAATGTCGGAAGAGATTACAACCTCTGAAGACCTTGGCATGCTGTGGGAAGGGAGTGGGAGTCCCTGTGCTATGAATGATATACTGTACTTGAGTACTCTAAGATCTCTTATTGATTATGCTGCACCTGTCATTTCTTGTTTCGGTAAAGATAGGATGGGCAAGTTGGAGAAGGTACAAAATGAAGCCATGAGAATTATCTTAGGATGCCCAAGAAATGCTATGATTGAGATAATGAGGATGGAGTTGAATCTGAAGAGTATTGGGGATAGAATTTCAGAAATAAATGTAGCCTCTGCCATTAGATTAATGAGAGGTGGGGGAGCTAATGAATTAATCCTCTTGGTTCAAAAAGTGGGAAGTAATGAACAATGTATGATAAAGAGAGCATATATGAGTACCTTATGTTCTAATGTTATAAAGTATGATGTTATTACAGGGTGTATTTCTGTGCCCAAGAGACAATTCACACCACCATGGGAGGATTGTAATGTAGATGTAGTAATTACTCCCTTGCAAAAGAAAAAAGTATGTATGAAATAAGAGAGCTGAGGGAAACATGATTGTATAATTAGCAAATTACCTACAGAAAACAGTCTACATGTATATTGTGATGGGTCAGTAGCTAGAAATGGGTAGGCAGGATGTGGAGTCTTGATCAGGGAGTACACTGACATCGGCACTGTAGATACTGTTATTGGACGCTGCTTAACTGACATGTCTCTTCAACGCAGGCTGAACTCCAAGGTGTATTAGCAGGATTACAGGAAGTAGTCAAATGTGGTAAAAATGCCTGCTTCTTTATTGACAGTAGAGGAGCATTGGAGTCTTTAAATAGCAGACGCCCAGTATACCAGAATATTGTGATAGAGTGTAGAGAGAATGTTAAGAAATTAGAAAAAACTGGGTATAAAGTAAGATTCATGTGGATCCCTTCACATGTGGGAATACTGTTGAATGAGGTAGTTGATGCGATAGCGAAGAGAATCACAGGAAAAACTTTCCGTGAGCCACCTTTCCTAGGTGGTTCTGGCAAAAGGTTAAGATGTTTTTGGATGGGAAGATATTTTTGGCTTTCCATCTTTTGGATGGAAAGATGTTACCATCCACCCATAATAATGCACAAACAATTCTGGCTATGCAAAATCATCAGATGATAAGTGATTTTGCACAGGACTTCTATGACAATGGGAGCAGTGGAAGGATTTAGGAGCAGTTCAAATTTGCTGGGGCTTTCAGTGGCTGGTGGACAATTCAGTCTGCAATCAATTTTAGAGTTGAATATTGTACATTATGTTTAAAATATAAAAATTAAGTTTTTAAGAACTTTATTATAAATCTTTACATGGTCATTGACACTGAAAACAGGATTTCAGTATCCATTACTCTTAACATTTATAAGGTACTGTACCAATATAAAAACTAATATCTGTAATCAGGTGTATAATTCACTTCAGAGTGTAGATTTTATCAAGCCATAAAATTACAAATCCAATCTTATATATCACATTAATAATGAATATTGCCTATATCCTCACTGAAATATGTTGAAATGCTTTTTTTATACAGTTTCTAAACTAAATTACCAGCACTTAGGATATTTTTACAATAATTATGTCACCAAAATAAACAATAAGTATATTGTACTATAACCATTTCAAACCATGTCATTCATTAACTTAAGAAATGGTAACTAGAAATGGTTCAATTACATGAGGGGTGATTGAGAAAGGTCTCCTCGTGCCAGCACATCTTATGATGTAAGCAGGGGTGGTTATATGAGTACAGAGTGTGCAATGAGTACAGGGTTGGGTAATGATAACATGGTTGGGTAATGATTATAGGGTTGGGTAATGACTTCAGGGTTGGGCAATGACTACAGGGTTGGGTAATGATTATAGGGTTGGGTAATGATTATAGGGTTGGGTAATGATTATAAGGTTGGGTAATGCTAACAGGGTTGGGTAATGATTATAGGGTTGGGTAATGATAACAGGGTTGGGTAATGATTATAGGGTTGGGTAATGATAACAGGGTCGGGTAATGATTATATGGTGGGGTAATTACAGGATGGTGTAATGATTAACAGGTGTAATAGGTACAGAATGGTGTAATGGGTACAAAGTGAGGTAATGAGTATAGGGTGCTGCGTTACCTTGGTACTGAGATAAAATGTTTCTAATCTGTCACCAGTGGGCTATGTGGCCAACACCAATAGGAACTTTTAATTTACCATCTTTCATGGGTGCTGAAAATATGAAGCCAATACTCAAAGGTGTTATCTAGACAATACAGACATCAAAGAAAAAAAAATAAATAGAATAGTAATAATCCTGTGAAAACAATAAAGTATCCCTACCAGGAATACCTAATAATCCTGTAATTGTAAATACCTAATCCCATCCTGTAATAAGGTCCTGTAGGTTTGAGTGGGATTAAACATTTACTTTAATACTGACTGTATATATATATAAAGAACTATGCATACCAGGTTTGAATTATGCAAAAATAAAAAACTATTCAATTAGGTAGAATGTTTGTGGATGAAACAAACATGAAAATTTATACTGGTTGACCTTATTTGATTGCACACAAGCACTATACTGTCACAGAGATGGACTTGCCAAGCAAAATAATTTATGTGAGGACTTCTATAAATGTATCGATTAAATTCGTGGTCGTATTTACATGGCAACTCTGCATTACGATTGCCATCTGACTTTCTTATGTACATTATAGGCATGAATGTAATTAGGTAAGTACCTGGTACATGTTTCATATCTAATAGCCAAAACTGCACATCTAGGCCCAGTATACAAGGCCACCTGTGCCTAATAACTAAAGTATTTTCCTGTAGAAATCAGTCTGCAGTTAATTATATTAATATACTGTGCACTGATACATTAATTACTAATTAAGTTTGACCTGGTTTTATCAATGTTAGGCCAATGTTTTATCAATGTTAGAACAATGTTTTATCAATGTTCACGAGCATCTTGAATTTTGTATTTAGTTGTCTCACATAAAAATCCCCCGATTTGCAGAAAATGAGGCCGCTTAGAACATTTTGATTTGTGCATCATCTTTTTAAACAAGGCATCATATATATAAAGTGGCAGACATGTAACAACAGGATGCCTGCAATTAAAAATATATCTATATATACAGTATATGCAATGGATTATATTTGGGTAAGGAAGGAAAAATTTATAAAAGAAACGACAAGAAACGTCGTCGTCCCTTCAATTTCTAGTGTGTGGTCTGGTCAACATTTATAAAAGAAAGTTTCATCTGATGTAGAATGTCACATACAGTAATTTGTTTTGATGATGGTGTTGGGTTGAGAACATAAATACAGTAGTATGGAATTGTAGTGGTCGTGGAAGATCCTTCTTGCCCCTCCCTGATCTGAGAAAGCTTTAATGTAAATCATTAGCGTACTGTATTTACAACTTTTTTCAAAGTAATCCTGCTACAAAAAAAAAAAAAAAAAATGATTAATTTGTAATGAAAAACAAAATAGTATTAAAGTACTGGTTATTTTTTAAGTTGCTTCACAGTCAACAACTTCAGTCCTCTTCATATAAATATCAAATCTTGTCATTATTACTGTCAATACTAAAACATTATATACTGTATGTTCTTGTTTACATAACTTTTACACTTATACAAATGATAATACTGCTTTACACACATGATTTCCTACATAAAAAATATTGATACTGCTCTTCTATAATCTGGAATATAGAATTCTATATTATGCAAAGATTTTACCATAATCTTACATTTAACAAAAAATAATTTTTTTCATGAATTATAATAAACCATATGTATTGTCTGGTGAGACTGTCCAAGTTGCGTCAGATGCTCTTGAAGTGAAAGATGAGCTTGGCTTAAATTCTGAGGCTGCGATAAATTTTGTGGCTGTGAAAGATTTTGAGGCTGAGATATATTATCATTTTGGGACAAATTTTGGGGTTGAGATAAGTTCTGTGGTTGGGCCAAACTTGATGACTGTGACAAATTTGGGGAGAGAGAGAGATTCTGAGGTTGGGGAATTCTTTGAGTCTGCGATAAATTATGGGGTTGAGAAAGATTTTGAGGCTGTGATAAATTCTGTGCCTGAGAAAGATTCTGGGGCTGAGACAGATTTTGAGGCTGATGGATTCTTTGAGACTGAACAAGTTTAGGGGCAAGGGATAAATTTTGTGGTTGTGATAAACTTTGTGTCAAGGATAGATTGTGTGGTTGAGAATGATTTTGTGGTTGAGAGAGATTCTGAGGTTGGTTCAGATTTTGGCCTTGAGACAGATTTTGAGGTTGGACAAGATTTTGAGGCTGAACAAGATTTTGAGGTTGCACAAGATTTTGGGGTTGGACAAGATTTTGAGGCTGAACAAGATTTTGAGGCTGAACAAGATTTTGAGGTTGCACAAGATTTTGGGACTGAACAAGATTTTGAGGTTGTACAAGATTCTGGGGTTGGATAAGGTTTTGGGGTTGAATTAGATTTTGAGACTGAGTAAGATTTTGAGGTTGAACTAAGTTTTGTGGCTGGGAAAGTGATTGATGAATATGACTTTGCTGAACATGAGTTTGTAATGAGGCATGGGGAATAGCAACATGGAGCTGTACAATAGGAATGTGGGGCATTGAGAGAGAATCAGTTGGCTTGCTAGAATGAGTTTCTGATGGTGACTGATGTTCTTGGGCTTCAAATTGTAACTGTTGATGGTACTCATACTCATGGTGGTGCTCCTGATGAGGTTGCTCAAGTAATTCTAAAGGATTACCGTCCCCAGGATTACTGGAAGCTTCTTCCATTTTGGTTAATTCTAATCTATCTGATTCGTGCTCCTTTAACATTTCTTCAAACTCTGCATCAGAATCCGTGGCTGCGTTGTGTCTTTTTTTACGTACTACTTTTGGTTTTCTTTTTCTACCTCTCTTATTTTTTGACCCCTTGGGTCGTCCCCTTGGTCGTTTACGATGATCAGGATAATCTTCTTCAAAAACTTTTGGCTTTACTAATCCACCTGGTTTCCTACCCGGTGGTTTTTTAACACCAGGTTTTCTCCAACGCTTTTTATAGCCATCATTACCACAATATTTCATTTTATGTTTGGTTATGTATGATTTATCTTTAAACCACTTAAAACAAATATCACACTGAAAAGGCTTTTCTCCAGTATGAACCTTGTAATGGTCTTGTAACCATGATTTACAAACAAATCCTCTTCCACAAAACTCACACTTGAATGGACAATCACCCTTATGAATGCGAAGATGATTTCTTAAGGTAGTACTTGAAGAGAAAGATTTAGGGCATTCCGGACACTGGTATGGTCTTTCTCTTGTATGCACTCTCATATGGCTAGGGAGGTGAGAACTCTGAGAAAATGTTTTACCACAAACACCACACATGTAAGGCCTTTCACCAGTGTGTAATCGTTTATGAGTTCTTAAATTAGATTTGGCAGCAAAGGAAGCTCCACATTCATCACATTCAAAAGGACGTTCCCCAGTATGTGTACGCATATGCTCAGTAAGATTTGCTCCACATGCTAAAGACTTTCCACAATCAGAGCACACCACACGTTCTCCAGTACCACTACGAACACGAGGTCTTGGTGATGGTTTAGGATGTCTTAGAGACTCGTCAGAAGTTCCTACTTGAGTTCCTAAAACTGGTGCTGGACTCTCTGAAGATCTTGGAGTTGGAGTAGTAGAAGTTGCTGTTAGCTGCACTGGTTGCATTTGTGCTACATTTGTAAAATGAACATGTTGAATATGTTGACTGATTTGCCTTGCAACATTGCTCCCAAGTTCAACATGCACAGGGCCAGGCAAAATGAATTCCTCTAAACCACCGTAGCTATAAGCATTCATGGTGGATGTTGGTACAGTTGGCACAGAAGCTGTTTGAGCTACCATGTGGGATCGCTGGAACTGTTCCATTTCGATGGTAGGCTGTCATATGATTCACTCAAGATTGCTTTTCATTTTCATCTTTGGTGATATATCTGCAAAAGTATCAAAAGGTAAAACTAAAATATTTAGAAACTATTTATTGTAATAATTTAACAAATAACAAAACAATACATTGTTAAATATAATGAAATGATCTTTTCTGGTGAGCCACCAGTAGCTCCTGAAGCTTAATTAGCCCGATACACAGACCTATGAGACCCAACCGTCACCTACCGGCAGCCAGGACCAGAATTTGGCTTGCTCTTCTTCCCCAAGGAGGTTTTTGCAAGGGTAAGGCTCCGCAGAGTGTGGGACGGGCAGGCTGCCATCTGGTGGCATCACAGTCAGGGCATTTACCCAGTTGCAATGACTGCTTGCCTTGTTTATCAAGGGGGCACCTAATTTCCTTCAAGCAGTTACTTTGACCAGACCACACACTAGAAGGTGAAGGGACGACGATGTTTCGGTTCGTCCTGGACCATTCTCAAATTGATTGTGAGAATGGTCCTCTCACAATTGACTTGAGAATGGTCCAGGACGGACCGAAACGTCGTCGTCCCTTCACCTTCTAGTGTGTGGTCTGGTCAACTTACTTTAGCCACGTTATTGTGACTCATCGCCTGCAAGCAGTTACTTGTTATTTGTACCTATGCATTCAAGTTGAGTTTACCTAGTTTTGTGGCAGATCTTTGATCACCTGCTCCTCATGCTTCATAGAGTTAATCAGATTCTAGTTCTGGCTCCCAGTAGGTGACAGATAGCTCTCAAGAGGACAGGACCCAGATTCATAAAGCAGTTACGCAAGCACTTACGATTCTGTCCATCTTTTCTCAATCTTTGGCAGCTTTGTTTACAATTATTAAACAGTTAATGATCTCTGGAGCACCAGGAGGCTGTTTATAACAATAACAACAGTTGATTGGCAAGTTTTCATGCTTGTAAACTGTTTAATAAATGTAACTAAAGCCGTCAAAGATTGAGGAAAGATGTACACGTTTGTTTGTTACAAATTTATGAATCTGGGTCCTGGTGTGTTGGAAGAAAGCTTGTCGGTATCAGAGTTCAGCTCGGTGAGCTACTGAGGGCTCGCTCGCTCGCTCTCTCTCTCTCTCAAAAAAAAAAAAAAAAAATGCATCAGGACTACAATGCATATACAGTATACAGCCTGTATTATCAAATTGAACAATATCTGATAAATAAATGCTGTACACGTACTTAATTAACTAATAAATAAAATATTGAATGTCCATGTATCAGTATCATTGTTAAACATGTTAACTACTGTACTATTGAAATATAAAATATATAAGTTAGAGCTAAAGTCTGCATACTGTAATTTATATGGAAAAAATAACATGCAAAATTACCCAAGGATTGTAATACAATCCTGTAAGTACAATCCTGATTGTAATACAATCCTTCATATTCATCATAATAATTTTAATATATAGTACAGTAATGTAATTACTTCCTTTCCCACTTTCATGGGGTGAGAAGCATCAGCCAGGAGAGTGGAGAGAAGTTTAGGAACAAAATGCTTATGGATACAGTGCTTTAAATTATACCCATCATATAAATTATACCCATCCATTGACCATGTCCTCTGCACTAAACAGCATCACAGAAAATCAGAAATCTCACTCTTCAGTAACTGTCCACAGCAGCATTCCCTTGCTTTATAAGTCTTAGATATAAAGTGCATCTTATGAGGTGTCACCTAAACATACTCTGTGGCAAACATTCACTCACTTATTAATGTACCTATTCCACTTAGTCTTTATTTCAGCCACTTGTGCACTGTTCACACAATCCCTACTTCTTCACATACTCATTCACCATGTCTGATCGTCATCTTAGATTTTTCTCTCCTACCATTCTTGAATTCACTAAAGCACACACACACACACTTCACTAGTTCACACTCCACTTGTTGAACATAACCAAACTATCTTGGCAAACTCTTCTCAATCTTACAATAATTAATTTTTGCAATCTGCATCCTTCCATTATATTTCAATTTCTTCCTCAGTCTTTCTAACAGAAAGCATGGATGAAGTAAACTTAGTGACTAAAAAATGACTGATAATTTATTTTTAGCAGTATGAGCAGTGTGAATGATTAATAAAACGCTTACATGGTCATCTGATTTGAATTTTGAGTTACTAATAAATCTATGATGGGGAGACTAATGACATCACTCTTCAGTTAATGTGTGATGCCTTGGTGATGATGCCTGTCAAGTACTGTACTGCCTTGGCCTGTCTCTTCAGTTACCGATTCTTCTCCGGTACTGCACATGTTCCAGCAGTAGCTTTACCGGCTCACAGTAGGCACCTTAAATGTTTCGACGATTATGTTTCGGTAAGTCCTCCTGTGGTGTAATTACTCCTCCTTGGGGAGCTGGTTCAGGAAGTGACCAAGGAGTCTTGCTCAGAATCTCCAATTATGAGTGGCCTCCCTCAGTTACTTCACTGTTGTCCTAACTTACTGGTTTGACAGGCAGTGAGAGTCTCACGTTAAGAGTATCCATTCCCTAGACCCGAGATGGTGGCACTGCTGCAATCTGGTGGTGGGTAATGCAGTTGGGTAGCTAGTTTAGAGCAATTTGCAGGGATTTAACTGGCATTCCTCGTGTCTTTGTTACTGAAGGAGGGACTGAGTTTGTTTCTACTCTTTCTTGTCATAGCAAGTGGTGGATTAAACATTACCTATACTGTCCCTCTTCCCAATTGAGAGAGGGCAAGACAATTTAAAAATGCAATAATCCGTGCACACTAATCAATACAGTATAGCATGACATGGGTTAACGATGACCTGGGAAGCACATGTACTTCACCCTGGTACTAAGAGATCATTCAACAAGGAATGTTTCATATACTTAACCATAACTTTTGATTTAATTTTTTCTGTTTGTATACGGACATCTAACCTCAGGTTAATAATATTCTATATTATATTATTATTGTAGTACAGTGGTCTACATCCTTGAATCATAGTCAAGCATCCTGGGTTCAATCTCCTAGTTGGAATATAAATAGTTGAACACAAAATTAAAAAATGATTTCATCTGTACAAAATGAAATCTTCAGGGAACCAGACACAATAAGAATTCCAGAGAGAAACATAGCACACATAGAGGTGTCTAGAGACGAAGTGAAAAAATGCTCAAGGAGCTAAGTAAAAACAAAACAGTTGGCCCAGATGGATATTCACCATGGGTCCTGAGAGAATGTGTACCCGAGCTCAGCATTCCACTTCAACCGATTTTTCAGGCATCCATGTGTATAGGAGTCCTAGCAGATGTGTGGAAAAAGGCTAACATAGTTCCAATCAACAAAAGTGGCAGCAGGGAAGACCCAACCCAATTATAGACCTGTATCATTGACAAGTGGAATACCTGTAGTCAAAATATTGGAAAAAATAAATAAAATTAAATGGGTAGAACACCTGGAGAAAATGATATAATATCAGACAGTCAGTATGGTTTTCAATCTGGAAGATCCTGTGTAATGAATTTACTCAGTTTCTATGATCGAGCCACAGAGATTTTACAGGAAAGAGATGGTTGGGTTGATTGCATCTATCTGGACCTAAAAAAGGTTTACGACAGAATTTCACATAAGAGATTGTTCTGGAAACTGGAACATACTGGAGGGGTGACAGGTAAGCTTTTAACATGGATGAAATTTTTTTTAACTGATAGAAAAATGAGGGCAGTAATCAGAGGCAATGTATCGGACTGGAGAAATGTCACAAGTGGAGTACCACAGAGTTCAGTTCTTGCACCGGTAATGTTCGTTGTCAACATAAATGAACTACCAGATGGAATACAGAAGTATATGAACATGTTTGCTGATGATGCTAGGATAATAGGGAAGATCAGTAACTTAGATGATTGTCATGCCCTTCAAGAGGACTTGGTAAGTAGAATTTAATGTGAATAAATGCCATGTTATGGAATGTGGAATAGGAGAACAGAGACCTCACACAACCTATAAATCATGTGAAAAATCTTTAAAGAATTCTGATAAAGAAAGAGATCTAGGGGTTGTTCTAGATAGAAAACTACTATCTGAGGGCCACATAAAGAACATTGTGTGAGAAGCCTATGCTACACTTTCTAACTTCAGAAATGCTATTAAATACTATACTGTACATGGATGGCAAAATACTAAAGAAATTGCTCACGACTTTTGTTAGACCAAAGCTGGAATATGCAGCTGTTGTATTGTGCCCATATTTTAAGAAGTACATCAACAAACTGGAAAAGGTGCAAAGACATGCCACTAACTGGCTCCCAGAACTGAAGGACAAGAGCTATGAGGAGAGGTTAGAGGCATTAAATATGCCGAAGATAGAAGATAATGAGGCGATATGATCACTACGTACAAAATAGTAACAGGGATCGATAAAATTGATAGGGAAGAATTCCTGAGACCTAGAACTTCAAGAACAAGAGGTCATAGATTTAAACTAACCAAACAAAGCTGCCAAAGAAATATAAGAAAATTCACTTTCGCAAACAGTGCAGTAAACGGTTGGAAAATGTTAAGTGAGGTGGTGGAGGCCAAAACCATCAATAATTTCAAAGCGTTATATGACAAAGAGTGCTGGGAAGACGGGACACCACGAGCATAGCTCTCATCCTGTAACTACTCTTAGGTAATTACAAAAGGCTTTCCCCCAGAAATGCAGACCTGGCAATTTGTTTTGGGAAAGACATGCAATGATAGTATTTTAGGTGGAGGATGAATTGTTCAAACTTATAGTGTAGACAGGAATGTGGAAAAAAACCAGGGTGTGCATCATGGCAGTTGATGTAGTGTGCATGAGGAGAACATTCCTACCTAGAATGGTCTAAGGCACCACCCAAGGGACAAAAAGTTACCTCTACAACACTTCGAGCCTCCATGTCCAAATTTCCAGCACCTATTACAGAGGATGCATGCATTAATGCATGCATTCACAGATTCCATAAGGAGTTGTTGGCCTGAAATACTTTGCATAACAGTGGCTTCATTAGTTTGTTTAACTCCTGTACCACATTTGTAAATTACTATTATACTCTATGTACAAACATTCTTTTGAATAAAATTTACAATTTTGTAATTTTTCAAAATGTGTATGTGTAAATCATTCAGGAGGATACAGTCATCATTGCAGACATTAAAATGTTTAGGCACTGTAGCAGGGCCAAACAGATCCTGGTACATAGCAGTGATTGTAGGAAATGTGTGCACTTGATTGTGAGGACATCACCTGGGACATCCCTGGAGGGGAAGAACAGGTGCTGTAGTAAGCATCAAAGACTGTCACCCCAAATGAAAAGGTAGTCACCACTGGGGACTTGGAGGTCGACCCTGTCAAAGGAGAGGCTGGAGAAGGGAAAGGATCAGTGGGGTTAGCAAAAGACAAAACATGGTTTGAGCCCACCATAGCTGGAGCTATGGAGCCTGATCTTCCATTACAATCTGACTTGAGGTCCTGGCTCCTCACCCCACGAATCTGAGAAGAGATGGTTTCAGAAGTGGATGACATAAAAGAAAGTGAAATTGAACATCACTATCCTGATCACTATCACTATGGTTGACCAGTCCAGCAACCAGGAGGCCTGGTCGACGACCGGGCCGCGGGGACGCTAAGCCCCGGAGGCACCTCAAGGTAAGGTATCCTGCACTCCCCACCCATCACAGATCCTAACAAGGGAAGGCATAAGAACATGAACAACCTCAGAAGTATCAGGGATAATATACATGGGTCACCAATGAAGGGTCTGAATAGTATCCCAGGGATCGATAGGGATACCAGCCCTGCAATGCCCACTTGATCCGATACCTAACTAGACAAGTTAATTGGTTCAGATTGGCCACACACAGTCTTCTGATTTAGCCATCCCCCTACCAAGGAAACATGTTACCCCCCAGGAGCCACAGTTGCTGGGCAGGCTCAACAAGATGAAGGAACATAGGGGAATGCACAAATCTCCATGCTTGGTGAACACACACAAGTGTACTTTACCTGTGCACCTTCACAGCAGACAAGAAAGGGAAGCAGAAGCCACCCTACCTCCTGCCTGCGGGTGCTGCATAATTGCTCCCTCACTACATCAGGGAACCACCCACCGAGAGGAAAACTACATATATTTTGTGGGTAACTCATACATTCTCTCAAGTAGTTTAGATAATGCAATCTATTAAATATTAACCCTCTGTGTACGTAAAATTACTTTGTATATTGCAAAACGATGCTTATTGATGTCAGGGAAAATGCAATAAAAATTCAACTCATTTTTGTTTAAGCCATAGTGAGATAAAAAAATGTTAATTTCATATTCTGAGGTCAATAATTTTTCAAGTTAACTACTTTATTCTAATAAAGTTCTCATCACTAAGACCTTCCAGGTCCACATAAAAGACTTGCACTTTTGCATAGAGGTTCTTAGCATGGGCATCAGTCAAGTGATTGGTGGTACACCAGACATGATACCATCGTTTTACTAAGTCCCAGGAAGGAAACCAAGTTCTTCGTGATTTTTTCCAATACAGCAAATGATTTCCAGAGGCCTCTAGTGTCCAGTGACATCCACAGAGAACTTGTGAAACCTTTTAATATTATCGGGCACATCTAGTCTCCCACAACTGATTGGCACACTAGTGCCCTATGGCTTGAGTGGCAACGGAAGCAGTTTAAGGGTTAATGAAGGTTATTTGAAATGTCCAGGGGCCAGATTCACGAAAGCACTTACGCAAATACTTACGAACGTGTACATCTTTCCTCAATCTTTGACGGCTTTGGTTACATTTATTAAACAGTTTACAAGCATGAGAACTTCCCAATCAACTGTTGTTATCGTTATAAACAGCCTCCTGGTGCTTCGGAGCTCATTATCTGTTTAATAATTGTAAACAAAGCCGCCAAAGATTGAGAAAAGATGTACAGGTTCGTAAGTGCTTGTGTAAGTGCTTTCGTGAATCTGGCCCCAGGTTAGATTTTATGTGTATATCAGCCTCTTAAAACTGGAGGGTTTTCAGAGTGAATATAAAAGGAGAAAAAGAGAAAGAACTTGTTGGTGGTTTGATGGGAGATGTATATACTGTATTATTATTATTATACATCTTTTGTATAAAAATGGTTTAAAGCATACACTTCATTAAAACTATTACGTTTTTAATTTTCCAAATAAAATCTCTGATATAAAATTTTGCATGTTTATGTTAAATGACCATATAACATTTGGCAACATAAATAATTTGGTGTGCTAATAATCGTATATAACAGTGCATTTTACTGTATTAAAATATGAGTTATATATAAATTATTGTAACATAAAACTTGTAATCTAGAACAAATAAATGCAGCTTAAAATAGGCTACAGCAAAATATAATGCACTGGCAAGATGCCTATTGACATGGAATGCTACATATCCCGAGACAACGTAGATACCGGTAATATCTACTAATAGAATCTATGTATTTTAATTTCCTTATAACTTTACCTATCAGCACAATTGAAGTATATAACAATATGACAACTAATTGAGTGGATAAATTTTGACCATTCATTTCAGTTCTAAAATAATAATTGCTTATGTATTATTTCTTTGGAATTTTAGCACTATTTGAAGCCCTGTCTTATCCAAGCCTTTTTCCAGTCTCCATCATCAGAAATATGTATGGGGATTTTCTCCTTCCGCCACTCATATCGGAATAATCTATTTCGGCGTTGTTGTTCTTGCCTTTCTTCTTCTGAATCCTCTCCTTCATCTTCTTCATGGAGTGAGATCACATCATCATCATCTTCATCAGTATTAACTTGGCTGTCCCCTAATGTGTTAGAGGCTGGAATTCTCGATGATGAGGTAGGCTTCCGCACCATGTTTGCCTTTCTTCCTGTGGGTTTCTTTATTCCTGATTTTTGCCATCGTTTTCTGTAACCATCATTACCACAATATTTCTTTTTATGCTTGGACAAGTAGTTTGAATATTTAAATCTTTTATGACATTGGTCACACTGGTATGGTTTGTCTCTGCTATGTACAATCATGTGCTCATTTAGTCCTGAACGGAATATGAATCTTTTATTGCAAATATCACATTTAAAAGGTTTATCTCCAGTGTGTGACTTTTTGTGAGTAGACAGTGTAGAACTTTGAGTAAAGGCTGCATCACATACATCACATACATAGGGCTTTTCTCCCGTGTGAATGCGTTTATGATTTTTCATGCTTTGACTTGTCGTAAATGTTTGTCCACATTCCTCACACGTGTAAGGCTTTTCTCCAGTGTGCTGACGCATGTGCCCTGGCAAATGTGATGACCTAGAAAATGTCTTACCACACACACCACACATGTAAGGTCGTTCACCAGTATGGACACGCTTGTGCATTCGAAGATTTGATCTTTGCGTAAAAGTCATTCCACATTCATCACAAATAAACGGTCGTTCGCCAGTATGTATTCTCATATGGTCTCGAAGATTTGCATTACAAGCATATGTTTTACCACATTCTAGACACGATACCCTCTCACCATGAGCATTTCGGACCCTTGGTGGTCGGGAACCAGGTTGTTTAGGAACATTGGCAGTGTTAGGAATATCAACGGGTAAGGCATGTGTTGCTCGTGGAGCTTGAGGAACTGCTAGCTGCACAGACACATGTTGGGGAGTTCCATATGAGGCATGAACCTGCTGATTTATCTGGTGGGCTACATCAGCACTCATAAGGTCCACTTGAACCTTATTTGTTACTAGATCCCAGTTGTACCACCCAACACTAGCTCCTCCTAGGTGCTCCATCCTAAAGGCTCAGTACAAAAGTATAAACACTTATTAACAAAACTTTGTCACTATTTAATGTCAGTAATATTTCTTATCTTTCCAGATAAGCTTTTCAGCAAACATAGCTAACACTACTTCTTCCATGGTCTTGCCAACATTTCTTTTTCCACTGTCTTTTACACATAGTTCTATTTTGAAGCATGCTAGCCCTGTAGACAAGCAATAACTACAAACAACATTCATGTTAGCTGTTATAGGTGGAAATTTTGTTAAAACATCTCATTTTGGTAACGTGCAATAAATAACAGGTTGTAGGTTTCAATATATTCTCTGTGAGGTGATAACAGTGGAGACACAGCTGAGCCAGAAGTGTTGCAGCATGTACACTGCTGGACGTGTCAGACAGTCTTGCTACCGTCTAGACTGAGCACTCCAAATTATAAGTCCCGTTTCCTGCCACCTGTAAAAACACTGAAAGTTAGCAACAATGCATTGGAAAACTATTTGCATATCAGAAATACTGAACAAAAACCTATGTGAAATCTAACATCAATGATAAGATGTGAGTTGCTAATTTCAGTGTTTTACAGGTAACATTACTCAGGGACATAAAAAAACTTAGATAAAATATAGACCTTCTTATGATTAGCTTTTTTATGAGGATGATCCTTAGTCGGTGTCTAAGGTAAGATCTGACTGAAAAAAACCTCCAGTTGAAGTAGAGACAAATAAGTACCACAGAGTCTGTTCAACAAAACATTACAGGGTCATCAGACTTGTGCTAGGGAGCAACAAACAATATTTAATTTAGTACAGTGTCCATTATATCAATATACATATGATGGTCCACATACTAGTTACAAAAAAGTACTATCTAAACTGGAGGATGGATTGAGATATACATACATACATACATATACATATACATACATATATATAATATATATATATATATGTAAATCCACAAGGTCTTCTCTGAGTACAAGTACTCTTTATTTTCTTCTTCGAGGCTGTGGGTCCCTATAATTGCACCAGAGGTGGTATCCCTATTATATATACACTGAATATATACTGTATATATTATATTATATAACAGACAGAACACTTTGCCTATGAGAGAATCAAACCTGGCCAGCCAAGTGGCATAGCCAATGTGCTACCAACAGACCACCAGCAGATCATTAAAAGGACTGGAAACCGGGCGGCTTTCTTGCGTAACCCAGTCCCCAATGATGCCAGCTAATGATTAGAGATCAGACACACATTTTCTATCAATCATATTTACTATGGAAAACTCGTGCCTATACATACCACACACTTGCACGAACGTACAAGTTATATTTAACAAACAGAACACTTGCCCTATGAGAGAATCGAATGATCCGCTGGTGGTCTGTTGGTAGTTGTTACCAATACTACTTTTACTTTTACACATCCAAGTAAAACATGTAAATAAAACATTTAAACACACACTCACACAAGGGTCTGGTAGCTGAGCAGACAGCGCGCAGGACTCTTAATTCTGTGGCCCGGGTTCGATTCCCCGACCAGGCAGAAGCAAATAGGCAAAGTTTCGTTCACCCTGATGCTCCTGTTACCTAGCAGTAAATAGGTACCTGGGAGTTAGACAGCTGTTACGGAGCTGCTTCCTGGGTGTGTGTGTGTGTGTGTGTGTGTGTACTCACCTAATTGTGCTTGCGGGGGTTGAGCTTTGGCTCTTTGGTCCCACCTCTCAACCGTCTATCAACAGGTGTACAGGTTCCTGAGCCTATTGGGCTCTATCATATCTACACTTGAAACTGTGTATGGAGTCAGCCTCCATCACATCACTGCCTAATGCATTCCATTTGTCAACCACTCTGACACTAAAAAAGTTCTTTCTAAAATCTCTGTGGCTCATTTGGGCACTCAGTTTCCACCTGTGTCCCCTGGTGCGTGTGTCCCTTGTGTTAAATAGCCTGTCTTTATCTACCCCTATCAATTCCCTTGAGAATCTTGAATGTGGTGATTATGTCCCCCCTAACTCTTCTGTCTTCCAGTGAAGTGAGGTTTAATTCCCAGGTAATTTATTGCTAGGCAACAGGGGCATCAGGGTGAAAAACATTTTGCCCATTTGTCTCTGCCTCCACAGGGGATCGAACCCGGAACCTCAGGACTACGGATCCGAAGCGCTGTCCACCCAGCTGTCAGGCTCCCAGTTCTATTAGCCTGTCCTCATAGCTCATCTTTCTTACCTCTGGAACTGTATTAGTCTCATGCCATATCTTTGGACTTTCTTAACTTTCCTGTTTTATCAGGTAATTGTTCCATGATAGAGTTGCAAATTCTAGGACTGACCTAATGTATGCTATGTATTCCATTCACCTGAGCTGTATGGGTCTCGAACTATAGACCCCACACTCTTTCGGCCGAGGCCAAAACTTTCCTTATTAGTTAAGACATCTCATAGCCCAGTCCATAGAGTTTTGGTCTCACACGCGTGGGGTCCACAATTCGAGATCCATTCAGCCCAGGTGAATGGAATGTTTATTTCTACAGGAGTGTGGCTGACAATTTTATGCTATGTAGTTTTACTAGCTAATCTTTTATATTGCTAGGGTTTGGCATCTGTCAGTTTGTAAACAAGGACTGTAACTAAATTCTTAGTCTTCTATTTTTTACTGCCAGCAATTGAAACTATCTTGTTTGTCACGTTATGAAGCTCAGTGCGTATAGGGCAGTTTTCCTCAGTACTGAGTTGACACCTGATTCTCATATACTCCCCACCTCATAGAGGGGGAGGGGGCAATATCTTGAGGTTATCTTGAGATGATTTCGGGGCTTAGCGTCCCTGCGGCCTGGTCCTCGACCAGGCATCCTTTTTGTTACACACCCCCAGGAAGCAGCCCATAGCAGCCGTCTAACTCCCAGGTACCTATTTACTGCTAGGTAACAGGGGCATCAGGGTGAAAGAAACATTTTGCCCATTTGTCTCCGCCTCCACCAGGGATCGAACTCGGAACCTCAGGACTACGAATGCGATGCGCTGTCCACTCAGCTGTCAGGCACCCTATATGTAGGGAAAATTGTAGTATCTCTTGTAGCCCCTTTGGCAATGATTTACACAGGTTCCTGGCATTGGCTAGCCTGTTCAGTAATAACCAGAGCATAAGCTCAAGGGGAGGAGGGGAAGAAGCTACTACTGAGAGGAATACTAGAAAAGATACTTAATCTTTATGGTTGAGTGTGCACCCATGGTGACTTGGCTAATATTTATTTGCTTTGAATTACCTAGTTCCTTTGAAATGAAATATAGCAATCATTGATCTATAACAAAAGTTTTAGTAAAAATATCTGCAATTTCTGGAGACACTTGCCTTTGGTAAGCAAATTATGGAATTTCTTTAGGTGGTCATTGACATTTTCCATATTTTAAATCTTAGCCATGAAATAATGTTGAATTTATATTATTACATGTAGAGTACTGTACTTTAATGTTCAGAATCGTCGGCACATTCCCGACCATGAACATTCTGGGCATGTTGGGGTCCTGTTCAGCAATACCTAAAATGTATATACTCTTGACATTCTCACTTTCTGGGTTATTGCTAGAAATTTGCCATTTAAAATATTAAAATATGAATTTACTAGACTATATATGCAAAATAAAAATGGGATTTGATGATAAGACTTTGCATGATGGTGGAGAATATATGAATTTTTATTAATGATTTATTTCAATATTCTTTGTATTTTTCAACATAAAAATTAAACACATTAGAAAGTGCACACATTATTAGACAAAGCCTTTAAGTTACTGAAGAAGAAAACAAACATAACTCATATTTTTTGAGAAGGCAATTTGCAAAACAGTGAAAATTCTCAAAATCAGAGCAATTATCGTCATGACTGATAGATTAAATTGATCGAGGTAACCGCTGAATGGTTCCTGATATTCTGGTTGGTCCTCTAATAAGCTATGCCCACACTGTGCTCAAAAAGAGAAAGATAATAATAAATTTATAAATACGTACTGTACTGTAAATGAAAATAATGGAATTTTGCAAAATTCAGGCTGAAACATTTTAGCAACACTGGAGTGTTTACTGTCAAAATAAGGATAAAACTTTTAGTGTCATTGTAATGTCAAAGTGATACAGTATTATTAAATTCAACAAATTACTGATAAATGAAAAAGCTCCAATCAAAATTATTTTATAGTCAAAACTGAAAAATAAAAGGGAGTAGCAACAATTGATGCGAACATACAGTATTTATGATAAAAGCTTACCTACAACAGTAAACACTAAATATATGCTTGTCAATGGAGTAATTCAGCAAAGTTTGCAAGCCTTGTGAAATTAGTTTCTGGAAATGTTTCAACACCATCAATATCAGGATTCCAATGCAAGCATCACATGTGAGCCAGAAACTATCACTGTTATATGACAGCTTCTAATGGGTGTTCAAACGATGTTGAATTCAATGTAAAGAAGATCAGTAGCAGAAATGGCAATGTAGAGTACGAGAGCTTCAATGGCTAAAAAGTTAGACTCCTAAAATAACTGCTGGCTTTTTGTAACACTATGTAACACAACTTTTTTAAAACTATGTTTCTGCATAGTTCTCCCAACATGGCCATTTCTGCTAAATAATAAATGGAAAAATATGCAAGATGTGACTGATGCAAGGAACATCATACACACACACACACACACACACTTGACCTTCCAGGGGATAGACTCCGTCCTCTCAATGTTTGCTGATGATGCAAAAATTATAAGAAGAATAAAGACAGATGAAGATAGACAGAGACTACAGGACGACCTGGACAAATTGGAGGAATGGTCTAGAAAATGGCTATAAAAGTTCAACTCAGGAAAGTGTAAAGTAAATAAATTAGGCAAAGGGAGCAGGAGGCTGAACACAAGGTACCATCTGGGAGGTTAACTCCTGCAACAGTCAAATAGAGAGAGAGATCTGGGGGTTGATAGCACACTGAACCTGTCCCCAAAAGCCCACAGCAAAAAGATATCATTAGTGGCATATGCTAGATTGGCCAACATAAGAACTGCCTTTACAAAATTCTCAGGGAAATTGACAGGGTGAACAAAGAAACTATTTTGCACGGTTGGAACATGAACAAGGGGACACAGGTGGAAACTTAGTACCCAGATGAGCCACAAAGACCTTAGAAAGATATTTTTCAGCATCAGAGTAGTAACAAATAGAATGCATTAGGCAGTGATGTGGTAGAAGCAGACTCCATACACAGTTTTCAAATGCAGATATGATAAGAGCCCAGTAGGCACCAGAATCTGTACACCAGTTGATTGACAGTTGAGATGGGACCAAAGAACCTAAGCTCAAACCCCGCAAGTGTACACTGTATGTGCTCATGCACACATTAGTCCTGGGATATGGTGGATAACCATCTTTAACTTAAATATCAAAATTATCTAGAGAAAGATATTCATAGAAACTCTGTAGATTATCTACATACAAACATTATTATTCCCCCCAGTTCCTAATTTTATGGGGAAGATTCACCACAGAAGAAAAAATCCAGCATGCAATGTAATAAAATAATTTTTTCTGGCAAGCCCTCAATGGCTGCCTAAGTTTACAAGCTAGTACTGATACAGTACTGATAATACTGATACAGTACTGATAATACTTTGAATCATTTCAGGCCTATTAGACCCACACAAGCCTATTGGAGGCCAAGACCAGAATCTAGTTATCTCTACAAAATGAGGAGAGTTTGGAATCAGAAATCTACCCAAAACAGGATTTCTGGTTATTGAGATGAGATGGGGGCCTTATCGGCTAATTGAACCATTTTGGGATCCACTTCGCGCTAAATGCATCCTCTCGGGTGCACTTCTGCCAGTGTTTCCATTTAATTTACCTTTCTTAAGCAGGTTTGTACTCGACACTCTAGTTGTACTCTACAGTATGTTGAGTTGTTTCTGGTTGATATGCTTTGGTGGTGGTTATGTTGTGTACGGACTGTAACCAGCTTAGATTCCCTTCCCTGTTAGGTTCATATTCTAGACCTGTGTAACCACTGTATTATCTTTTTGCTCTCATATGGCCAGTTAAGCCCCTGCTCTCACATTACCCTCAACCAATGACCTTCCTGTGCCTCCTCCTCTGCTAGAAGATTAGACACCAAACCTCTGGATCCGTCTTTGCAGATCTTCACAGACATTTTTATGGAGCTGTATCATCAACAGTACAAGAGACAGATGGCCTTCACCTTGGTTTCTAATTTGAGACTGACTTCGAGATGCCAGTAAGATGTGTGTCTTTCATCAGGTATCTTTGTTATCGGAGGCAGTGATGATGCCTTTCCTGTCATGGCTTTTTGTGGAGTGTTGGATGATGCTTCATAACAATGGCCTTTGGTGGCATCTCTCTTGCTGGCATTTTGGTTTGAATTAACTTTGGCACCATTCACCAAGTTGGCTCAGGACCTTTTTCACCTCAGTTCATGTATGCTCCCTTGAGCATTCCTGGACGCTGGATAAGGGCAGGTGTAGATGAACTTCATACTATTTTGTAATAGGGTAGATTCTTGCTCAGTTTTGCCTGGGTTATTGGTCTGTGAAGCTTCAGACATCTCCCTCACTTGTGGCTACAAATGAGTTCTTTATTTCATTTGGGTCCATTTTTTATCAAGGTTTGATTTTTACAAATTAGTGACCATTTTGCACTATGTTTCGTGGAAGCTCTTTTTAAGTATTCTATTGCAACTCTTGGTTCTCATCAAACTGCACTCATCTGAAGTCTCCGGTTTCACTGCTCTCCTTAACCACTGCACTGCGCACTTGGTTTTGTCAAAAACATCATAGTGCAATTGTTAAAGACATATTTTTCTTGTTTTTATAAATGTTCAGGTAAAGTTAATGTCAGTATGTTTCCAAACTCAACCATTTTCATTTCAAAACATAAAGAGTGATGAAAACATTAAATTTTTTTAAAATACTGTATAGCCTAATTAAAAAAAATAGCACAACTCTACGAGCGCCTCAAGGCTCTCTGCGCTGCACAGTGGCCTGGTAGTCGCAAGGCATTTGCCAGCTGCTGAACAGGAGCAAGCCTTATTTATACCGTAGAGGTTATCTTGAGGTTATCTTGAGATGATTTCGGGGCTTTAGTGTCCTCGCGGCCCGGTCTTCGACCAGGCCTCCACCCCCAGGAAGCAGCCCGTGACAGCTGACTAACACCCAGGTACCTATTTTACTGCTAGGTAACAGGGGTATAGGGTGAAACAAACTCTGCCCAATGTTTCTCGCCGGCGCCTGGGATCGAACCCAGGACCACAGGATCACAAGTCCAGCATGCTGTCCGCTCGGCCGACTGGCTCCATAGAGCTCAAGCTCGCCACAAATACACTGCTCAGATAGCATTTATTTTCAAATATGTCCACAGATAAGATCCAAACCATCATCTTCACTGCATGGCTATGGGCTATGTTACTCATCTCTGAAGTTGTCATTCCACCTGGTTTCTGGTTGCCAAGGACATTATTCATTATGGTTAAGCCCTATGTATACATTCTCCTTATGCTGTTTATTCCATTTTGTTCTTTGAAAATATATTCGTGTCATTGTAGAGATTCCATGGTGAGAAGGTAGGAGCTACTTGTAAGGCCCAAAATAAGGCAGTGTAGCAAAATTCCTCTTTCTCAATGTTTTGTGACTAAGTTTTAGGACAGTTCATCTAAGTACAGTAGTGGGATGATCTTTTATTGCCACACACTCCCCACCTCACCGAGAAGATAAGTTGGTGTTTAGTGGTACTTGCTGCCAGCGGATTAAGATTATCACGGATGCTTAACATGCCTGCCAGTGACAAAGTGCCAGATCATTAACCTAGGGGAGCACCTAGGTTAATGCATAAGCACCTCCAAAGGATACCTGATCAACCAGGCTGTGACTCGTGCGTCAGGCTGCGAGCAGCCGCGTCCAACAGCCTGGTTGATCAGTCCGGCAACCAGGAGGCCTGGTCGACGACCGAGCCGCGGGGATGCTAAGCCCCGGAAGAACCTCAAGGTAACCTCAAGGTAAGGGGGAACTATTGAGGTGCCACACAAAAATGTGTATTTCATTACACTCAATGCCATATTTTTCTGTGATCATCTTGCAACATGCAACACATATCTGTAACTAGGAACAATAAATGCAATACCCCTCTCCATTTTTTAACAGCCATGCCTCAATCAAGGATCTCCTAAAGCCTAGCAGTTACAAAAGGATCTTCAAACAAAAATACTATGGTATCCTTTAACCTGATTCTAAATGCTAAGTTTCTTTATTTATGATAATGATATAAAATTTCACTGTATCTGAACCAGTTTCCAATATAGGCTTCTCAATGATTATATGTCAAGATATACTGTCCAACTATAGTTCGTCTTGTTCTCATTACCATTTTCGAGTTATATTCTCAATACCTGGTTACATTCACTTGACACAATAGTCATTGATCACATCCTCAAGACACATTGATCACATCCTCATCCACAAATCACACTAACGTGTGATTACTCAGTCGAGGACCGGGCCGCGGTGACCCTAAGCTCCAAAACCATCTCAAGGTAAGGTAACGTGATATCAATGTATCTGTAACTGTAACTGTAACTGTATCAATATCAATGTAACTGTATCAATGAAAAAATCCACTGGGGCTGGATTTTTAAACAAATATCCTCTATTTATTTACTCCTGGAAACACAGTTCTCTTCAGTCCTTTTCTCATATAAAAATTTATCTCAACACAACCTATCCATATAAGCCCTCTGATACATCTCGCTTCACAACTCGGCCTAAGCTTAGTTTATATGACATACAGATCTAAGATGCAGGTTACATGTCGAAACTTATAAATGAACAGCAGCAGCAGCAGTAATGAACATATTACATAAATTGCAGCAAATGAGTCAAATCATGCAGAGTACTGGATTTACTTTAAAGCACAGGCATGCCACAAGCATCTTGCTTTTATCTAGTTACTTCCTAAAAAGCATTCCTTGGGTGCAGGCGATGAGTCACAATAACGTGGCTGAAGTATGTTGACCAGACCACACACTAGAAACGTCGTCGTCCCTTCAATTTCTAGTGTGTGGTCTGGTCAACATTCCTTGGGTTACTAACTATTCATATAGCATAAGATCTCAACTCACCTACAATGATGAATGATTTACTGTAGTTACTAAAGCAGTTCTTCACCAAACTTGGATTTATGTAGCTGCCCTGGAAACCATTCATAGATGTTAGATACTTGTAGTACTACACTTTCAAAATCCTACTTAGGGAATCTTGGGTGAATCCCTAAACATATCCTAAAGTTGTTTCAGAAGAAGTTATTTATGTCCAGCAATGTAACAAGTTCTCTTACTCCTACAATCAACTTGGTACATAGTTTTTGTTAGATATAATGCTGTTAAATATCCATCAAATGACAATAATAATTTTCATCTGCATGCAGATTAGAACCACGACACATAAGTAAATCTAAATATGCAACTGCAAGCAATACAAAATTTAAAAATATAATTTAATTGATTATATTTTAATTTAATTAGCTACATAAACAGTAGCAGGAGCACAAAAAAAACAAGTTTCAATTAAGTAATACATGTCTTGATCCGAGTGTGTCCGAGTAATTTATATGACTATATAAATTGAGCAATTTAATAAATTTATAATAAATTGAGCACTAAAAAGAATTATGTCCTGCCCGAAACGCTTTGCGTAATAGTGGCTTTAGGCATTGTATGTACAGTACTAGCTCTATCTATAAATCTATCAATTTTTATAAAACCTCTTGTATGTATGTACCTTACCTGAATAAACATTTATTTATTTATTTATAACTATGTAAGGCACCTAACAATTAATCAGACGTCCTTGACTTGATCCTAGATGGACTAGTATTATTTACATACAGCTGTGTATGGGTGGAATCATCTTCCAACACATGAATGAGGAACACTGGAACATGCGAACAGATTAACGCATGGTAGGTCACATTTAATCCATAACAATTTTCACTTTTGTGTGTTAATGTTGTTTTTAAATACAGTATTTCCTGCGTGTTCACTTCACAAATACAACTTGGCAGTTTATTCTACTCAACTAGAGCTCTGTTGCTAAACCAATGCTAACCATCATACAATGGGAACTACTAGTTTGAATCAGAGTTCTGTTCATCTTAGAAGCAATTACAATACCTTAGAAAGCATTAAGTATCAGTATATTAGGTATGCAAATCAAAATGTTTACTGCACACATATAAACAGGTCTAACCATACCTATAACAGATATGAAAAATCAAGTATATATATATATATATATATGCAAAGTACAGTAGCTAGATAAAATATGATACTTAACTACATGCACTATATCAAAAATATTTTATAAATTTAACAAGGTTAAGAGGTCAAACTTTTTCTTTAGCTTTAGAGTACTTAAGAGTACTTGCTCTATATTAAAAGTTGTAATGAATCAATCTCTAATGCTTTTATGCTTGCATTAAAATTTGAATAAAAAACAGCAAACAAATGTTCTGTTGATTAATAATTTGGCACTTCACTGGATATATGAATTAGTTACCAATAATGAAAAACACATTACCACCATTGGAGGTTTAATAAAACAAAATAATTCTTCAGATGTATTCAAATATATATTCAACATTTTAAATCCAAAATTATATGTATTCATATAAAAAAAATTGAAATGTTGCATAGCAAATTCCCTAAGAATTGTCAACACTTTAAACTGCATTTCGATTAACGGTCATCTCAAACATGTTCTCGCCTGACATTTATTAGTTGCATAACAGGGGGCTCACTATTCAAGTGACAAACTCACAATAAAGACCATTTCTGATTTTAATTCAACTTAAAAGATAGGATGGTTTGTTAAGGAAGTGCTTAGTAAATATGTAATTATCAAAAGAAGGCAGGCCTGGTCGACGACCGGGCCGCGGGGACACTAAGCCCCGGAAGCACCAAGCTGGGAAGGCTATGTAGCACCATCAAATGTGTGGAATAATCCTAGGGTGCTAAGGTATAACCCAAAGTAAGGGGTCACCGTGACCTACAGTCTCTAAGGCCACTTAAATTGTACACCTCAGAAATAGTTTGACTATAAAAAAAGTAATAATCAAAAGAAAGCATTAAGCTTGCCAGACATTTTAGCATCATGTGTGTTTAACATAACAGTTAAAAGTACTATAAGAGCTCTACAACTCAGATTGCAGTAACCCGAATTTCTCAGTAATGAGAATGAATTCAAGTTCAAGTTTTTTTTATCTTTTAACCCAAATAAATATAAGTTTGAGTGCATCACTTTGTAACAAAGATAAAATCAAATTACTGCGATTTCTAGTGAACAAGATTCCCTAATAAGTTTGAATTCCTGACTAACTTTTTCTGCCAAATGAAGAACAGAAATAAATTGGAGTTCAAGTGCTTGACTGCTCCAGTTGAAGAGAACTTTGCATTACTGGGTTTTGCCATTGGGTTACTGAACAAAATATGGCAACCTATGCTGTAACTACTGTACTGTAACACAAAATTACATTAATAACCAAATAAAGATAATATTTAATACTGTATTATAAATAATAATTGCTTTTTAAAATCTGTATGTATAGGTTGTACAGTTGACCAGACCCCACACTATAAGGTGAAGGGACGACGACATTTCGGTCCGTCCTGAATCATTCTCAAGTCGATTGACTTGAGAATGGTCCAGGACCGATCGAAACGTCGTCGTCCCTTCACCTTCTAGTGTGTGGTCTGATCAACTTACTTTAGCCACGTTATTGTGACTCATCGCCTGCTAGGTTGTACAGTGTATTTTCCTGCTAAAATAGGGAAAATTTTCTATTTGGCAATACCGTAGTGGGCCTTTATTTAATGCAATTTTCTTAAAGGGAAAAATATATTACATGTGTACTGTGCCTATTTCTTTCTACTAATGTTTCATATAACTACAAAAATCATTATAAATGTGATTGTAGCTATATTAAGTGAGGGAGCGTTGGTGGCCATTGTTCACAATAGCAGTAACTGAGTACTGTACTAGGTAATGCTTTCATAATGTTTTGAGCAAAGTAAACCAACCCAAGCTATCTCACCTAAACAAAAGTGGAAAACTGGAGAAACTGAATGCTTATTAACCCAAGAATTGATTAAGAAAACAGGGAAAAAAAGAGTTAAAAAGTTTATTGGTGTGGGTGAGAAAAAAATGGCTGATGCCAACCATATTCAGTACTATATTTCTTCAATTATCCCGAATTCAAGTTTCTGAACAGCCAGAGGTACCAAATGATTTGGATAATTAGGTGGTGGCCACACTGCATTTTATATGCTAATTTGGTGAAATGTGTATGAATTTATTATTAAAAAGGCTCATTTTGGCAACATATTGGAGAAACTATTAAATGTGAGATTAATTAATTATCAAAGGAAGGCACCAAGCCGGGAGACTATGTATCACCATCATGTCGCTGGATATTCAATATACACTAAATATCACAGAGGATGCCAATATGAGAAGAAAAGTACCCGAGGCGAGTAATATCAAAGGTCTCAGATTCACAAAGGACTTTGTCAAAGAATATTAGGAAAGAAAGACATAAGATTGTCCTGAAAATTGGGACATTCCACAAGAAGGTGCACAACTGTAAGTGGGATAATGCACTTATGATAGTAAGGAGCAGGGCTGTACTCCATTAAATGTCCAAGAGTTAAGCGTGTATGGCCAATATGCAATCTAACCAAAGCCACTTCCCAGCATCTATTATGGTGGCAGGAGGAAGGCCAGGTGGATATGTTACTTTTGAGAGTGCGCAGTTTGTTACCTGTAACCTCAGACCAGCGACCCTGCCAAGACTTGTGAATTGAGGAATGAATGAGCGGGTAGAAGTCTGAATAGGGAATGCCTTTTTTTGAAATAGGACAAGTGTGGATAGCCTCCTTAGCAGCAATGTCCACAAGTTCATTCAAGGTAATACCAATATGGCTCAGAACCCAGCAAAACTCAATCTTAAACTTGCTATGGACAAGAAACAGCCAATGTTAGCCCCCATAGCCAGGGCAATGAGAGAACTGTGGGGAGGCAACTACAATAACAAAGGAACATTGACATTAGGAAAGTTGCTGACGAAGTGTATACAAGATTGCATAAAGTTTTTGCATGCATAAAGACTGCTTTAGCATCTGTTTAAATAAAGTAAAAAGTTTGCTATTACTCGGTGAAAACAAGGATTATAGCTGAACACAACACAAGCTTGCTTGCTTGTACCTTCCTACACAAAGTTCAACAAAACTGAGCATCTCTCCTTGAATCTGTAGCCATCTTTAAATTTATGTCATAGACTGCAAGAGCTTCTCCAGTGTTGCCAATTAAGTACAGTATTTGTAATATAGTAATAATACTGTAGTTACATACAAATTGGCAATGTTACTAATTAGAAACAGCTGCAACTAACATAATAAAGGTATAGCATCTTACACATGTATAAAAATAAAGGATATTGCAAGTACATGTACGCTATATATGGCAGTCTTGGTTCCATTGATACAGTGCAGTATAGTGATGTTACAATGTTACAAAAAGCACCATGCAAATTGATACAACTTACTCTGTAGCATAATTTGTATATACACCATATGTATATAGTTAATTCAAGTATTTAGAAGCTAATATAGAATCTATATTTATATTTTAGTCATAGTATACAAAATATCAAATAATGCAATGTTCATCTCATTCATTTAAATGTTGTTCTAAATCTGATTTTTTGCAGGTCAAAATATATTCATAGCTTCCTTTCTACCATAATGCCCATTCTACTATCAATATGTCTGAATATGTATGGAATGTGAAGAAAATCAGATTCCTTTGGCTGAGATCGTATTAAGAAAAACAAAAATTTAATTTTCATAAAAGACCTAAGCAAAGTGGTGTATGCACTTGGCTCATAACAGAGAGACATAGTTCCAGTTCCTGAGCAGGACACAAATGGATGGGCCCATTTCCTTTCACCTGATGCTTTGTTCACCTAGCAGTAAAATAGGTCCCTCGGGAATCAACACTTTCGCAGCCCGATGACAGTGTCGACTTCATAAAACCAAAATACGGAGTAGGCCCAATGACGCAAACGGCGTCAAATATTTAAAAATTTATAAAAAACCCATTTATTGTCCGAATACTGTAGGACTTGCTTTAAAATGTGCACCAACATCTTCCTATGCTTTGTATATATCCCGCGTGGCATCCCCACCCCGCGGTCGGGAATGTCGGAAATGAATAATGACTGGAAACATCGAAGAAAAGCGGGTGTTGTTCACATGATGATGAACTTTATCTTATATTATTGGAAATGTTGTTCTAATATTTGTTTTTATACCCAAATATTCCTTTAGGGCATTTTATTGAGAACAATTTGATACCAGGTTGAACGACGTAGCATGAAAATTGACCTCATAAAGCTGATCAGAGCAGTATAAACATTTGAATGTGGTGTTGAGCTCACATGGAACGCACAGACTACCTGGCAGTGCGCAGCGGGTTTAAAGTATAGAAAAGCGAGACTTATATGTTCTTATATGCAAATATTCCATTAGAGCATTCTATTGCAAACAATTTGATACCAAATTAAACAATGTAGCAAAAAATACAGGTCACAAAGCAGAAAAAGAGTACAGTATAATCATATATATGTGGTGATGAGTTCACGCTCAACGCTCCGCCTATCTTGAGGTGCGAGGGGGCCATGCGCTGGGCATGCGATAGTGTTCAGGTTCTCTTTTTTTTTTTATCAATTTCGACTGTGAGCCGACCTAAGCCTGATGCGTAACAGTACCGATGATTAGGAATACACTGCTGGAAACTCGAAACGGGGGAATTGCCTGGGCTACCATTATCAGGAAGGAGGAGGGGCCATATTTTACGTGACACCTTTTCTTTTCTGCAATTGTTGTGAGTCGCATCCTGTGGAAGGTCAAATAGTTGGCCAAAGGGGGAGGGGAAGTCAATAAGCCAAAGGGGGCGGGGAAGTCAATAAACCAAAGTACAGGCTTCCTGTTTCAAACAATGGGAAATTATTTGCCAAAGTTCTTAAAAATTAGCTCAGGCACATCTTTTTAACACTTTTGCTCATGGGGTGAGCAAGCACCAGACCACCCCAAAGTGCCCCACGCATTCCACGGGAGCTTGCGTTATTTTATTCTTGATTTTCACTCTTTTTTCAATTTTGTCATGCCAATTCTCATCCAAGGACTTTCATTTTGGTATCAATGTGTTTGCAATAAAATTCCATACAGGAGTATATGCATATAAAGTCCAAAAGCACAGTGTACCACCCGCA